>NC_084737.1:5151538-5174038 GCF_033978785.1 Entelurus aequoreus | reverse complement strand
CTAAATTGTTATGGAAAATAACAATGTAACGTTAGGTAATTACAGTACTCCCTGGTGTACAGTCATTTGTAAGTCATTCTAGTTAATGCAATATTAAAAAGCACAAATAGAGAACTCTGTAGGATCCCCTTTTTTTGTAATATAGTTGTTAAAGTCATACTGGTTTGATATCTTGTTTTGTGCCCGAGACGGTGCGCCTCCTCCCTTCCTGTATCATGACTCTTTTTTGGACGTCACCACATCAAAAAAAATCAACAAATGTCAAAACGGCCAAAACTGTCAGGTGCCCAGGGAAGAAAAAAGAGAAAAGAAGAGGAGAAACGAGAAAAAGACAGAGGTAGCAGGTAGGTAACGTTAGCCTACATGAAATCATTTGTCTGTTACAGAATGTGATAGTAATCTTGCCTAGGGCGCCAGATTGGTTAGGGCCAGCAAAGACAAGTCGTTTGTTTCGCACATGTTGCCTTCATTTCAATCCTGAGAAACAACGTCCTCTTCACCTTTGTTTTTGCTACATTTATTCCTTCCGGAATAGCATTTTTCGAAAAAAAAAAAAGAGTCGCCCAGTTATAGTCATTCAATGGTTTCTTTAAAAAGTAGAGTGGAACAATCGGAAGTGGAATTTTTGGTGAAATAATCAGGGATTTCAGTGTTTCCCATAAACTGCCAAGATACCTGGGGCGGTGGGGGCGTGGCTATGGGCGTGGTCACCATGACATCATCGAGTAATTTGCATAATTTACTACAATGATATGATTTTCTCCAAAAAGGCTAAAAAAATGTATACTTACTAATTAATAATAACAGTTTTGTTTTAAACATCCATCCATTTTACAATATAATTACAACACTTTATGTACATATTTATATACAGATTTGAACAATAACTTATTCACTGAAATATATTTATTAATTGTGGTTCTTACAAAAAATATATCTTATAAAAATATAAAAGCTAAAATGTCTCCTAAAGCTCTGCCCCTTTAATTAGTGCATACTAAATCATTTAACTTTAGCCTACTACTACAACCATATTATTTACCAGCAACATAAAGTGAAACAGAGGCAGAGGTGTCCTGCCACAGTCAGTAACAAATAAACAGAAAACAGTAGTGGTCAAATACAAATAAGGCAACAAGAGAAGTATCCTACACTTCTCTTTTGTGAAGTAAATCTGAACAGCCTATATGAGCATCTACATCAACTATATGATTTGCCTGAGAAGCTGGACAGGACAAAAAATAAAAAAATCAAAAAAAAATCTAGGTACAGTAACAAACGCAAACCGTGCGCACCTGAATTCAACATATTGAGTCAGCATACCAATATATGGCCTCGCCCCCTTTAGTTGCTTTAGTCTCCCTGACCCCCTGAGGGCACCACAGACTGTGGATGCTTTTTTAAAAAAAGGCTTAAAAACTAAAGACGTCCGATAATATCGGCGGTCCGATATTACCGGCCGATAAATGCTTTGAACTGTGATATCGGAAATTATCGGTATCGGTTTCAAAAAGTTAAATGTAGGACTTTTTAAAACGCCGCTGTGTACACGGACTTCGGGAGAAAAGTACAGAGCGCCAATAAACCTTAAAGGCACTGCCTTTGCGTGCCGGCCCAGTCACATAATATCTACGGCTTTTCACACACACAAGTGAATGTAAGGCTGCAGCTAACGATTATTTTTCTATCGATTAATCTATAGATTATTTTTTCGATTAATCGGTTAATCTATAGATTATTTTTTCGATTAATCTATAGATTATTTTTTCCTTTTGCCGATTTTTTTTTTTTATTCAAAATGAAGATGAAAAAATAAATGTAGGCCCGTTTTTTCAAAAGGCATGGCTTTTATTTACAAAAAAAAAGAAGTATGGCCACTCAGTCAACATTGACAACAACATGACTAAATATTCTGTAACAATGTAAACATTTAAAACCTTTAACATTTAACAAAATTAAAAGTAGCTTATTTGCTTTTTAATGTGCAAATATAAAAGTCAACATCCAGTGCAAATCTTAATATTCTGCAATAGTATAAGCATTTCAAAAGTAAAAGTATTGCTTTTTTTGCTTTAAAATGTACAAAAATAAAGATAAACATCCAATACAAAAAAGTGCAAAACGAAATATTCTGTAACAACAGTGTAAACATTTCAACAAAAGTGAAAGTATTGCTTATTTGCTAAAATGTGCAAAAATAAAGATAAACATCCAATACAAAAAAGTGCCAATCTAAATATTCTGGAGCACTGTAAACATTAAGTATTGCTTTTAAAATGTGCAAAATAAACATCCAGTCCAACACAGTACACAATAACCAATTCTACTCATTCCAGTGAGTGTCTAACAGTTGTAATGAAGAAAGGTTAGCATGTCTACATGCTCTGGTTCTTTTCTTGTTTACAATATTCCCAGCAGCTGAAAATAGGCGCTCAGAAGGGGTCGATGTGGCTGGAACTGAGAGCTAATTAGCCTTCACCTCAAGCCAGGATTGCGAGTGAGCTGAGCTGCAGTTTAAGTTTCTAGAAGGTCAACGGGCTCATAGTGATGTTACTAGTAGTTGACTGGGAGGTGTTTATTATCATTTGTTTAGCAGGTGATGCTCACCTGCTAAACACCTATCTGCTCCACCCTGAAGCGCTGACTACATGCGCTCTGAATACGCACTGCTGATTGGCTGATAATGCTTCGTGTGTACCAATCAGATGGTTGTGTGGGTGGGACAATGCTGCGTGTGTACCAATCAGATGGTTGTGTGGGTGGGACAATGCTTCGTGTGTACCAATCAGATGGTTGTGTGGGTGGGACAATGCTGCGTGCTGAGACAGAGGCAGACGGAGCAAAGCAGCTTGTTAAGACTTTAGCTTTAGCTTAGAAACTCGTTCGGTACACCCCCGTACCGAACCGAAAGCCCCGCACCGAAACGGTTCAATACAAAACACATACCGTTACACCCCTAGCAGATACAAATGGCACATTCATGTTTTTGTGTAATGATGACAACGTATGCTCGCGCGGACGATTGACTAGTTGATGGTTTTCTTTTCAAATGTTCGTTCATAGCCGTTGTGCTGCTATGATAGGCCATTTCCGCTCGACACAGTGTGCATACAACAACATTATTAGGCCGTTTATTGAAATACTCCCACACTTTTGGCATGCTTTTCCCCCCTCGCTCGCACCGCTCGCATCGTCTTTGATCGTCTGCTTTGCGCTTCGCCATGACGGTAGTGTGACGTCATTATGCGACGCGTCGACGCACAAAAACGGCGTCGACGTATTTACGTAACCGATGACGTCGACTACGTCGACGCGTCGTTTCAGCCTTAAGTGAATGCATTGCATACTTGGTCAACAGCCATACAGGTCACACTGAGGGTGACCGTATAAACAACTTCAACACTGTTACAAATATGCGCCACACTGTGAGCCCACACCAAACAAGAATGACAAAACACATTTCGGGAGAACATCCGCACCGTAACACAACATAAACACAACAAATACCCAGAACCCCTTGCAGCACTAACTCTTCCGAGACGCTACAATATACACCCCCCCTACCCCCCACCCCCCCACCTTAACCCCGCCCACCTCAACCTCCTCATGCTCTCTCAGGGAGAGCATGTCCCAAATTCCAAGCTGCTGTTTTGAGGCATGTTTAAAAAAAATAATGCACTTTGTGACTTCTATAATAAATATTTTTTCCATAACTTGATTTATTTTGGAAAACCTTGTTACATTGTTTCATGCATCCAGCGGGGCATCACAACAAAATTAGGCAAAATAATGTGTTCATTCCACGACTATATATATCGGTATCGGTTGATATCGGACTCGTCCGATATCGGAATATCGACAAAAAAGCCATTATCGGACATCTATATTAAAAAGCCTTTTTAAAAAAAAAAAAAGCCTTTTTTTAGATATATGTGTGCTAGTTCTAGCTATTAGTGCATTATATTTATATAGCGCTTTTTCTCTAGTGACTCAAAGCGCTTTACATAGTGAAAGCCAATATCTAAGTGACATTTAAAGCAGTGTGGGTGGCACTGGGAGCAGGTGGGTGAAGTGTCTTGCCCAAGGACACAACGGCAGTGACTAGGATGGCGGAAGCGGGGATCGAACCTGGAACCCTCAAGTTGCTGGCACGGCCGCTCTATCAAACGAACTATACCGCCCCTATAATAGGCTGGTCCAGTTTTTATTTTTTTTACTATTTATTTTACTTGTTGGGGGCAGCTATTTGTGGTTCTAGCGTTGTTTTTTTGTTTGTTGTTTTTTTGTTTAGTTTTTTTTAGAGATGTCCGATAATATCGGCCGGCCGATATTATCGGCCGATAAATGCTTTAAAATGTAATATCGGAAATTATCGATATCGGTTTTTTTTATTATCGGTATCGTTTTTTTTATTTTATTTTTTTATTTTTTTAAAATTTTTTTTATTTTTTGTTTTTTTTTGTTAAATCAACATAAAAAACACAAGATACACTTACAATTAGTGCACCAACCCAAAAAACCTCCCTCCCCCATTCACACAAAAGGGTTGTTTCTTTCTGTTATTAATATTCTGCTTCCTACATTATATATCAATATATATCAATACAGTCTGCAAGGGATACAGTCCGTAAGCACACATGATTGTGCGTGCTGCTGCTCCACTAATAGTACTAACCTTTAACAGTTAATTTGACTCATTTTCATTAATTACTAGTTTCTATGTAACTTATTTTATATTGTTTTACTTTCTTTTTTATTCAAGAAAATGTTTTTAATTCATCTATCTTATTTTATTTTATTAATTAAAAAAAAAAAAGGACCTTATCTTCACCATACCTGGTTGTCCAAATTAGGCATAATAATGTGTTAATTCCACAACTGTATATATCAGTATCGGTATCGGTTGATATCGGTATCGGTAATTAAAGACTTGGACAATATCGGAATATCGGATACCGGCAAAAAGCCATTATCGGACATCCCTAGTTTTTTTTAAATGCACTGTAGCACTTTGAGGTTGTTTGCTCAATGTAAAGTGCTTTTACAAATAAAATATATTATTATTGTTACTATTATACACTTTATCATCCGACTAGTCGACTAATCGTTAAGATTGTCGTTGACTAATCGACTATCAAAACAATCCTGAGACGCAGCCCTCATTTTACATTTCTGGGAATTATGCAGATTCCAAATTAGGGCTGGGCTATATATCGAATATACGCGATATATCTGTGCGATATAGAAAATGACTATACGGTGATATTGGAGTATACGTTCTCACGCAGTTGCTTTTAGCTGCGGGCATCACACTACAGGCTCTTCTCACTCTTTCTTGTCTCCTTCTCACAGAGACATAAAACAAGCGCACCTTCTTACGTACGTCACACACTGCCGCGCATTCAATGTCGCACGCCCTCGCCGAGCTGAGAGGTAGCGGCATGGGTAACGTTAGCTGGTGCGAGTGGTAATACGAGAGAAAGAAGGTGCCAAATGAAGGAAGAATAATTAATTCCCAAGAAAAACAGCAGGGGGTCCATCGTCCGGCGGTGGTTTGGCTTCAAGCGGGAAGATGTCGAACAGACAACCGTAGTATGTCAAGTGTGCGGCAAAAGCGTTGCTACAAAAAGTAGCAGCACTGCTAATATGTAGCATGATTTCAAAAGTCACCCGCTAGAGCAGGGGTCACCAACCTTTTTGAAAGCAAGAGCTACTTCTTGGGTAGTGATTAATGCGAAGGGCTACCAGTTTGATACACACTTAAATAAATTGCCAGAAATAGCCAAATTGCTCAATTTACCTTTAACTCTTGGTATTATTAATAATGAATGATATTTAACCTTAATTGAACGGTTTAAAAGAGGAGAAAACACGAAAAAAATGACAATTACATTTTGAAACATAGTTTATCTTCAATTTCGACTCTTTAAAATTCAAAATTCAACCGAAAAAAAGAAGACAAAAACTAGCTAATTCGAATCTTTTTGAAAAAATTTAAAAAATAATTTATGGAACATCATTAGTAATTTTTCTTGATTAAGATTAATTTTAGAATTTTGATGACATGTTTTAAATAGGTTAAAAATCCAATCTACACTTTGTTAGAGTATATAACAAATTGGACGAAGCTATATTTCTAACAAAGACAAATCATTATTTCTTCTATATTTTCCAGAACAAAAATTTTAAAAGAAATTCAAAAGACTTTGAAATAAGATTTAAATTTGATTCTACAGATTTTCTAGATTTGCCAGAATAATTTTTTTGAATTTTAATCATAATAAGTTTGAAGAAATATTTCACAAATATTCTTCGTCGAAAAAACAGAAGCTAAAATGAAGAATTAAATTAAAATGTATTTATTATTCTTTACAATAAAACATTTTTTTTTACTTGAACATTGATTTAAATTGTCAGGAAAGAAGAGGAAGGAATTTAAAAAGTAAAAAGGTATATGTGTTTGTATTTTTTCTCTAAAATTGTCTTTCTGAAAGTTATAAGAATCAAAGTAAAAAAATTAATGAATATATTTAAACAAGTGAAGACCAAGTCTTTAAAATATTTTCTTGGATTTTCAAATTCTATTTGAGTTTTGTCTCTCTTAGAATTAAAAATGTCGAGCAAAGCGAGACCAGCTTGCTAGTAAATAAATACAATTTAAAAAATAGAGGCAGCTCACTGGTAAGTGCTGCTATTTGAGCTATTTTTAGAACAGGCCAGCGGGCTACTCATCTGGTCCTTACGGGCTACCTGGTGCCCGCGGGCACCGCGTTGGTGACCCCTGCGCTAGAGAATGAAGAGTGCTTGAAACTCCGCATGTCAACATCTCCGTTCGGTGCCACACCCACAAAATGCCCAAGCAACCTTTTCCACATCAACACCGTATGAAACAACTAGTCAACAACAGAAGGAGATAACGTCCGCAGGAACCTACCACATAGCGAAGGATTTGATTTCCTATTATGCAGCTCATTTTTATGTGACACTTATTGAAATATCTTAGTGACATCATGCACAAAAGTGCACTTTATTTGTTTTAAACTATTGTAGTGGCGTTCTGTACAAAAAGTGCACTTTAGTTGAGTGTTGTTTTGATATGTCATCTTAGTGACATCATGCACAAAAGTGCACTAATAGCTTGTTTTAAAATGTCTCTGACAATCTTGCACTTTCTGTATTGGAAATGACATGAATGTTTAATAACTGTTTAATAAATACACTTTTAGTTGTGATTTCCCTCCCTGCGTGAAAGTTTAAAAGTAGCATATATTAATGCAGTATGAAGAAGAATGTTTTAATGTCATCATCATCGGCGGTCACTCGAACGAGTGTGACGATCCTCCTGGTAGGGGTGTATCCCTTTATGGAGGACGCCTGTGCGTGACTTAGTTTAACGTGGGGAGACTGGTGCACAGACAGTCACCACACGATCCTTGACAGATTCGGGTCAGGGTCCAGTGGCATGGAGTCCAAGACGACTGGGGACCCTATTCTGCTGCAGCCTTCCTCCACCGTTGAGGTCTTCACCGTATCCCTGGCTAGGGGGCAGTCAGGTACTAGGCCTTTGCCAAGGGCCACCTGGGGTAACAGTAGTAATAATAATAATAATAGATTTTATTTGTAAAAAAGCACTTTATATCGAGTAAACAATCGCAAAGTCCTACAGTGTATTTAAAAAAAAATAAAAAAAAGACAAAATAAATAAATAAATTAAATAAATAAAAAGATAATAAAGAAATAAATAAAAATAAAAACTAGAACAGCCAAATAGCTATAACTAGTATGCATATATCTAAAAAAAAGGCTTTTTTAAAAAGAAGGGCTTTTAAGCCTTTTTTAAAAGCATCCACAGTCTGTGGTGCCCTCAGGTGGTCGTTTACCAAACAATCTGTCACTCCTAATCGCTAAATCCCATGGAATCTTATACGTCTAGTCTCTTACGTGAATGAGATCAATAATATTATTTGATATTTTACACTAATGTGTTAATCATTTCACACATAAGTCGCTCCTGAGTATAAGTCGCACCCCCGGCCAAACTATGAAAAAAACTGCCACTTAGTCCGAAAAATACGGTAAATCAAAAGGTGTAGTTTCCTCTTCCTTCTGTTCTGCTAGCCATTCTGTTGTCGTACAAGAATGTAGCTTATAGTTTGATTTAGCATGCTGATTGACTGTTCATGTATTCATCTAGCCTATTTCTATTCATTTGTCCATCAGTCAAATATTTTTAAAGACTACTCCAGTTGTTTAGCTGACTATTTATATCTGTGTGTGGCATTGCATTAGTCTTTTACAAGATTCTCATCTTATTCTACAGAATAAGATAGAAGGTGTCCAACTTTGACTAATTAAAAAAATGGTCAAAATTTCCAAACTTCCCGAGCTTAACGTCCCGTGGTAAATTTCCGGAAAGTTTCCGGAAATTTACCGGAAACTTTCCACCCCTTTGCAACCCTATTTATATACCAAAATAATATATCCTGATATATACCGTATTTTTCAGACTATAAGTCGCAGTTTTTTTCATAGTTTGGCCGGGGGTGCGACTTATGCTACACTTAGGCCACACTAGTATTTGAGCCCAAGGACTTCATCCAGTCAGGTAAGTGTTGATGATATTACTGGGGTAAATATAGCCCTGATGCTCATTTTCTCTATGTTAAATCCCATTCATTTATGCTAACAACGTTAGCGATCCGAATTTACCTTTTTTGTGATGTGTAAAGTTCAACTAGCAAATACTAAATCAAAAGGTGTAGTTTCCTCTGCCTTCTGTTCTGCTAGCCATTCTGTTGTCATACAAGAATGTAGCTTATAGTTTGATTTAGCATGCTGATTGACTCTTCATTTATTCATCTAGCCTATTTCTATTCATTTGTCCATCAGTCAAATATTTTTAAAGACTACTCCAGTTGTTTAGCTGACTATTTATATCTGTGTGTGGCATTGCATTAGTCTTTTACAAGCTTCTCATCTCATTCTACAGAATAAGATGGACGGTGTCCAACTTTGAATAATAAAAAATGGTCAAAATTTCCAAACTTCCCGAGCTTAACGTCCCGTAGTAAATTTCCGGAAATTTACCGGAAACTTTCCACCCCTTTGCAACCCTATTTATATACCAAAATAATATATCCTGATATATACCGTATTTTTCGGACTATAAGTCGCAGTTTTTTTCATAGTTTGGCCGGGGGTGCGACTTATACTCAGGAGCGACTTATGTGTGAAATGATTAACACATTAGCGTAAAATATCAAATAATATTATTTATCTCATTCACGTCAGAGACTAGACGTATAAGATTTCATGGGATTTAGCGATAATGCCTGGTTCACACCAACGACGCTTGCCGCGCTTTAAAGCGGCGAGCAAAGCGCCGTCATTTTTGTCAATTTTTCCACGAATATCCCGATCTCCGAAGTAATGTTATGCTTTGATACGCTCTGATACAAATTAGTTGCCGCTTTGGGGGGACGAATTACCGTTCCTCACGATGTGATGCCGCTTTGATCCCGCTTTGATACGCTTTAAATCACGCTTTGATACGCTTTATTGAACTTTATTACGCTTTGATGCGATCCCGACGCTTTAAATCAGGCTCTGACACGATTATCAAGCTCTGTTGTGCATTGGAATTAATGTGTCATGAACATTATGAACATTAATTTGTAATAATGACTTTGAAATGTGATATTGTTATGTAATTATGTGCAATTTGGAAGATGCTGTGATTATTATTTTGTGAATTTGATGACTAAATTGCGTGCGCACACATAATATAATAAAAAAGAGAAATATGATAAACAAATAAGTGAAAAACTCAGTATACTAAGTTTTCCCCACATTTTTTTAGATTTATCTATTTATTTGATTTCTCTTTTTGTTTTATTATATACAGGATAAAACACATAATGTAATAAAAAAGAGAAATATGATAAACAAATAAGTAAAAAAAAAAAGTGAAAAACTCAGTATACTAAGTTTTCCCCACATTTTTTTAGATGCATCTATTTATTTGATTTCTCTTTTTGTTTTATTATATACAGGATAAAACACATAATGTAATAAAAAAGAGAAATACGATAAACAAATAAGTTAAAAAATAATGTGAAAAACTCAGTATATTGTTTTCCACACATTTTTTATATTCATTTATTCTTTCAATTTCTCTTTTTTTCGTTATATTATGTTTATTATTTATTATCTATTATGTTGTATATTCATTTATTTTTTCAATTCCTCTATTTTTTCCGTTATATTATGTTTATTATTTATTATGTTTTATATTAATTTATTTTTTCAATTTCTCTTCTTTTTTCGTTATATTATGTTTATTATTTATTATGTTTTATAATCATTTATTTTTTCAATTTCTCTTTTTTCTGTTATATTATGTTTATTATTTATTATGTTTTATATTCATTTATTTTTTCAATTTCTCTTCTTTTTTCGTTATATTATGTTTATTATTTATTATTTATTATGTTTTATATTCATTTATTTTTTCAATTTCTGTTCTTTTTTCGTTATATTATGTTTATTATTTATTATGTTTTGTATTCATTTGTTTTTTCAATTTCTCTTTTTTTCCGTTATATTATGTTTATTATATATTATGTTTTATAATCATTTATTTTTTCAATTTCTGTTCTTTTTTCGTTATATTATGTTTATTATTTATTATGTTTTATATTCATTTGTTTTTTCAATTTCTCTTTTTTTCCGTTATATTATGTTTATTATATATTATGTTTTATAATCATTTACTTTTTCAATTTCTCTTCTTTTTTCGTTATATTATGTTTATTATTTATTATGTTTTATATTCATTTATTTTTTCAATTTCTCTTTTTTTCCCGTTATATTATGTTTATTATTTATTATTAATTATGTTTTATATCTTCATTTCTTTTATTTCTTTGTCATCTTAACAAATATCTATCTTTCATTTCTCATGCTAGTTGACAATAATAAAAGCCATTTCTTTTATTTTTTATATTCAATGTCACTAGTCAATACCACAGTCACTTCCTATTTGTAGTTGTAGACTGGGGTCCGTGCTTTGAACCAAGATCTCTTTTATCAAATACATTCCCCCAAAAAATGCGACTTATATATGTTTTTTTCCTTCTTTATTATGCATTTTCGGCCGGTGCAACTCATACTCTGGTGCGACTTATACTCCGAAAAATACGGTACATCGTTATTGCAAGAGGCTGCAATATACAGTCAATTGCAATATATATTTTACCCCCCATTCCTAAGCGCAAACATGTAAAACATTTTAGACAAATGTATGTGCTGCTAATGCAATGAAGGTAAACATGCATACAAGTGTGAGTGTTCTTTAGAAGTTCCAAGTTTGCATAGTTCCTGTCATAATGTGACCCAACTCCTGATATGACATCATGGACAGCTGAAGACAGTAAATCACATGAAATGCTAAAATAAGTTATTAGTGTGTCAATACACCATTACTAACAAAGGGAGGGGAACATGTATTATATAAACTGCAAAAAATAAAAAGGTTTTGTGGCTTTTGATAAAAGGTTATAATCATTAAATGTTACGTTTAATATGTGCTCACTGTCATAAACCCACTGAGAATTTGTGTAAACTCTGCAACTGGAGATTTATAGAAGCCTTTAAACTGTCTTGGCTTCTGTTTTATGGGCTTTTTTTTTCTTGACTCGCTCGCTGTTTTTTCAAAAGCAGTCCGCGGCTATTTTCCATAGCAAAAAGGCAAACAGGAGACATCCCGCTACTGCTGGGGAAGATAGAAGAGGTTTTATGTGGCCTACTACAGGAGGGTCCACCGGATGTGAGCTGGCAGTGCCACACTACATCCTTTCCAGGGGGGCTTCCTTCTGCTACTTCAGCACTACATCATTTCCAGGGGGGCTTCCTTCAGCTACTTCAGCACTACATCCTTTCCAGGGGGGCTTCCTTCAGCTACTTCAGCACTACATCATTTCCAGGGGGGCTTCCTTCAGCTACTTCAGCACTACATCATTTCCAGGGGGGCTTCCTTCAGCTACTTCAGCACTACATCATTTCCAGGGGGGCTTCCTTCAGCTACTTCAGCACTACATCCTTTCCAGGGGGGCTTCCTTCAGCTACTTCAGCACTACATCATTTCCAGGGGGGCTTCCTTCAGCACTAATCCTTGCAAGATGGCATCTTGCACCTTTAGTTTGCTTTTGTTTTCAACACAATAACCAACAACTGTACATACTTGTGGTTGGAGTCTGTTTAAAGGCCTACTGAAAGCCACTACTAGCGACCACGCAGTCTGATAGTTTATATATCAATGATGACATCTAGGGATGTCCGATAATGGCTTTTTGCCGATATCCGATATGCCAATATTGTCCAACTCTTTAATTACCGATACCGATATCAACCGATATATACAGTCGTGGATAGGGATGTCCGATAATGGCTTTTTGCCGATATCCGATATGCCAATATTGTCCAACTCTTTAATTACCGATACCGATATCAACCGATACCGATATCAACCGATATATACAGTCGTGGATAGGGATGTCCGATAATGGCTTTTTGCCGATATCCGATATGCCAATATTGTCCAACTCTTTAATTACCGATACCGATATCAACCGATATATACAGTCGTGGATAGGGATGTCCGATAATGGCTTTTTGCCGATATCCGATATGCCAATATTGTCCAACTCTTTAATTACCGATACCGATATCAACCGATACCGATATCAACCGATATATACAGTCGTGGATAGGGATGTCCGATAATGGCTTTTTGACAATATCCGATATAACAATATTGTCCAACTCTTTAATTACCGATACCGATATCAACCGAGACCGATATCAACCGATATATACAGTCGTGGATAGGGATGTCCGATAATGGCTTTTTGCCGATATCCGATATGCCAATATTGTCCAACTCTTTAATTACAGATACTGATATCAACCGATACCAATATCAACCGATATATACAGTCGTGGATAGGGATGTCCGATAATGGCTTTTTGCCAATATCCGATATGCCAATATTGTCCAACTCTTTAATTACCGATACCGATATCAACCGATACCGATATCAACCGATATATACAGTCGTGGATAGGGATGTCCGATAATGGCTTTTTGCCGATATCCGATATGCCAATATTGTCCAACTCTTTAATTACCGATACCGATATCAACCGATACCGATATCAACCGATATATACAGTCGTGGAATTAACAATCAATCAATCAATCAATGTTTATTTATATAGCCCTAAATCACAAGTGTCTCAAAGGGCTGCACATTATTATGCCTAATTTGGACAACCAGGTATGGTGAAGATAAGGTACTTTTTAAAAAAATGAATCAAATAAAATAAGATAAATAAATTAAAAACATTTTCTTGAATAAAAAAAGAAAGTAAAACAATATAAAAACAGTTACATAGAAACTAGTAATTAATGAAAAATTAACTGTTAAAGGTTAGTACTATTAGTGGAGCAGCAGCACGCACAATCATGTGTGCTTACGGACTGTATCCCTTGCAGACTGTATTGATATATATTGATATATAATGTAGGAAGCAGAATATTAATAACAGAAAGAAACAACCCTTTTGTGTGAATGAGTGTAAATGGGGGAGGGAGGTTTGTTGGGTTGGTGCACTAATTGTAAGTGTATCTTGTGTTTTTTATGTGGATTTAATAAAAAAAATAAATAAATAAAAAAAATAAAATAAAAAAAACGATACTGATAAAAAAAACCCCGATACCGATAATGTCCGATATTACATTTTAACGCATTTATCGATAATATCGGCAGACCGATATTATCGGACATCTCTAGTCGTGGAATTAACACATTATTATGCCTAATTTGGACAACCAGGTATGGTGAAGATAAGGTACTTTTTAAAAAAATGAATAAAATAAAATAAGATAAATAAATTAAAAACATTTTCTTGAATAAAAAAGAAAGTAAAACAATATAAAAACAGTTACATAGAAACTAGTAATGAATGAAAATGAGTAAAATTAACTGTTAAAGGTTAGTACTATTAGTGGAGCAGCAGCACGCACAATCATGTGTGCTTACGGACTGTATCCCTTGCAGACTGTATTGATATATATTGATATATAATGTAGGAAGCAGAATATTAATAACAGAAAGAAACAACCCTTTTGTGTGAATGAGTGTAAATGGGGGAGGGAGGTTTTTTGGGTTGGTGCACTAATTGTAAGTGTATCTTGTGTTTTTTATGCTGATTTAATAAAAAAATAAAATAAAAAAAGCGATACTGATAATAAAAAAAACGATACCGATAATTTCCGATATTACATTTTAACGCATTTATCGGCCGATAATATCGGCAGACCGATATTATCGGACATCTCTAATGAAATCTTAACATTGCACCACATGCCAATACGGCCGGGTTAACTTATAAAGTGCCATTTGAAATTTCCCGGGAAACTTCCGCTTGAAAACGTCGCGGTATGATGACGTATGCGCGTGACGTCACGAGGTCAAGGGAAGTGTTTGGACCCAATTCAAATACCTCTGTTTTCTTCAACAACATTCCACAGTATTCTGGACATCTGTGTTGGTGAATCTTTTGCAATTTGTTTAATGAACAATGGAGACTGCAAATAAGAAAGTTGTAGGTGGGATCGGTGTATTAGCGGCTGGCTGCAGCAACACCAACACCAGGAGGTTGTGTTGTGTTTTGAGCAGGATAGCAGACGCACTACGGTGAGTACAGCTTTGGCTTCCAAACATTTGATCGCTTGCCCGTACGTGCGTGTCGATATGTGCATGTCACGTACGTAACTTTGGGGAAATATATGTTTCTTGCCGACTCTGATGGCGGCCGGGGTGTCGTCGAAAGCGTACAACGCCCGCCGCCGCATCTAAGTTAGCTTCTATTTTTTTTAGCTTCGCCAAGCTGAAAATTATCAACCGTTTTGATTGATTGAGACTTTTATTAGTAGGTTGCACAGTGAAGTACATATTCCGTACAATTGACCACTAAATGGTAACACCCGAATAAGTTTTTCAACTTGTTTAAGTCGGGGTCCACTTAAATTGATTCATTCGTGTATTTACATGTACATGGTTTAATAGTATTGTTGATCTTCTGTCTATCCTTCCAATCAGGGTTTTTTTTTAATTTAGTTTCTATCTGCATTTGAGACTGATGCTATCACGTTAGCTCCGTAGCTAGGTTAGCTTCTATTTTTTTAGCTTCGCCAAGCTGAAAATTATTAACCGTGTATTTACATGTTGATGGTTTAATAGTATTGTTGATCTTCTGTCTATCCTTCCTGTCAGTTTTTTTTTTATTTAGTTTCTATCTGCATTTGAGACTGATGCTATCACGTTAGCACCGTAGCTAAGTAAGCTTCTATTTTTTTTTAGCTTCGCCAAGCTGAAAATTATTAACCGTGTATTTACATGTTCATGGTTTAATAGTATTGTTGATCTTCTGTCTATCCTTCCAGTCAGGGTTTTTTAAAATTTTGTTTCTATCTGCATTTGAGCCTGCTAGCACGTTAGCTATGTAGCTAAGTTAGCTTCTATTTTTTTAGCTTCGCCAAGCTTAAAATTATTAACCGTGTATTTACATGTTCATGGTTTAATAGTATTGTTGATCTTTTGTCTATCCTTCCAGTCAGGGATTTATTTATTTTGTTTCTATCTGCATTTGAGCCAGATGCTATCACGTTAGCTCAGTAGCTAAAGAGCTTCGCTGATGTATTGTCGTGGAAATAAAAGTCACTGTGAATGTCCATTTTGCGTTCTCGACTCTCATTTTCAAGAGGATATAGTATCTGAGGGGGTGTTGTTGATAAAGTCATGTTGGTTACTAGAGAGGAGAGTACAGTATATAGTACAGTAATTATGCTTTCGTAAATAACTTAAGTTGTTCGATACTAGAACTGTCTCTAGGATTGTTTATGGCAGTGTTTTTCAACTAGTGTGCCGTGAGATACAGTCTGGTGTGCCATGGGAGATTATGTATTTTCACCTAATTGGGTTAAAAATATTTTTTGCAAACCAGTAATTGTAACCCGTAAATAATGTGCCGTTGTTGAGTGTCGATGCTGTCTAGAGCTCGGCAGAGTAACCGTGTTATACTCCTCCATATCAGTAGGATATAACAGGTAGATAATTGCTTTGTAGATGTCGGGAACAGGGTGCAGGTAAAAAGGTGTCTAATGCTTAAACTAAAAATAGACAAAAGGCGAGTCCCCCTAAGAAAAGGTATTGAAGCTTAGGCATGGCTATGCAAAACGAAACAAACTGAAAAGTAAACAAAACACAAAATGCTGGACGACAGCAAAGACTTACAGTGTGTGGAGCAGAGACGGCGTCCACAATGTACATCCGAACATGACATGACAATCAACAATGTCCCCACAAAGAAGGATAGCGTCCGCACAACTTAAATATTCTTGATTGCGAAAACTATTCAGGTGTGGAGAATAGCACTCAAGGAAGACATGGAACTGCTACAGGAAAATACCAACAAAACAGGAAAAAAACACCAAAACAGGAGCGCAAGACAAGGACTAAAACACTACAAACAGGAAAACACCAAAAAACTGAAGATAATTAAGGGTGTGATGTGACAGGTGGTGACCGTACACCTACTTTGAGACAAGAGCTATAGTGACGCATGCCGGCTTATTAGTGATTCCCAGAGCCCCCAAAAAAGTCTGCGGTCTATAGAGTGTTTTCTATTGGGGCTCCAGTACTCTGGAATGTTCTCCCGGTACCAGTTAGAGATGCTACCTCAGTAGAAGCATTTAAGTCCCATCTTAAAACTCATTTGTATACTCTAGCCTTTAAATAGACTCCCTTTTTAGACCAGTTGATCTGCCGTTTCTTTTCTTTTCTGCTCTGCCCCCCTCTCCCTTGTGGAAGGGGGGGCACAGGTCCGGTGGCCATGGATGAAGTGCTGGCTGTCCAGAGTCGGGACCCGGGGTGGACCACTCGCCTGTGCATCGGTTGGGGACATCTCTGTGCTGCTGACCCGTTTCCGCTCGGGATGGTCTCCTGCTGGCCCCACTATGGACTGGACTCTCACTATTATGTTGGATCCACTATGGACTGGACTCTCACTATTATGTTAGATCCACTATGGACTGGACTCTCACTATTATGTTAGATCCACTACGGACTGGACTTTCACTATATTATGTTAGATCCACTATGGACTGGACTCTCACACTATTATGTTAGATCCACTATGGACTGGACTCTCACTATTATGTTAAATCCACTATGGACTTGACTCTCTCACAATATTATGTTAGATCCACTATGGACTGGACTCTCACTATTATGTTAGATCCACTATGGACTGGACTCTCACTGTTATGTTAGATCCACTATGGACAGGACTCTCACTATTATGTTAAATCCACTATGGACTGGACTCTCTCACACTATTATGTTAGCTCCACTATGGACTAGACTCTCACTATTATGTTAGATCCACTATGGACTGGACTCTCACTATTATGTTAGATCCACTATGGACTGGACTCTCACTATTATGTTAGATCCACTATGGACTGGACTCTCACTATTATGTTAAATCCACTATGGACTGGACTCTCACTATTATGTTAGATCCACTATGGACTGGACTCTCACTATTATGTTAGATCCACTATGGACTGGACTCGCACTATTATGTTAGATCCACTATGGACTGGACTCTCACTATTATGTTAAATCCACTATGGACTGGACTCTCACTATTATGTTAGATCCACTATGGACTGGACTCTCACTATTATGTTAGATCCACTATAGACTGGACTCTCACTATTATGTTGGATCCACTATGGACTGGACTCTCACTATCATGTTAAATCCACTATGGACTGGACTCTCACTATTATGTTAGATCCACTATGGACTGGACTCTCACTATTATGTTAGATCCACTATAGACTGAACTCTCACTATTATGTTGGATCCACTATGGACTGGACTCTCACTATTATGTTAGATCCACTATGGACTGGACTCTCACTATCATGTTAAATCCACTATGGACTGGACTCTCACTATTATGTTAGATCCACTATGGACTGGACTCTCACTATTATGTTAAATCCACTATGGACTGGACTCTCTCACACTATTATGTTAGCTCCACTATAGACTGGACTCTCACTATTATGTTAAATCCACTATGGACTGGACTCTCACTATTATGTTAGATCCACTATGGACTGGACTCTCACTATTATGTTAGATCCACTATGGACTGGACTCTCACTATTATGTTAAATCCACTATGGACTGGACTCGCACTATTATGTTAGATCCACTATGGACTGGACTCTCACTATTATGTTAGATCCACTATGGACTGGACTCTCACTATTATGTTAGATCCACTATGGACTGGACTCTCACTATTATGTTAGATCCACTATGGACTGGACTCTCACTATTATGTTAGATCCACTATGGACTGGACTCTCACTATTATGTTGGATCCACTATGGACTGGACTCTCACTATTATGTTAGATCCACTATGGACTGGACTCTCACCATTATGTTAGATCCACTATAGACTGGACTCTCACTATTATGTTAGGTCCACTATGGACTGGACTCTCACTATTATGTTAGATCCACTATGGACTGGACTCTCACTATTATGTTAGATCCACTATGGACTGGACTCTCACTATTATGTTAGATCCACTATGGACTGGACTCTCACTATTATGTTAGATCCACTATGGACTGAACTCTCACTATTATGTTAGATCCACTATGGACTGGACTCTCACTATTATGTTAGATCCACTATGGACTGGACTCTCACTATTATGTTAGGTCCACTATGGACTGGACTCTCACTATTATGTTAGATCCACTATGGACTGGACTCTCACTATTATGTTAGATCCACTATGGACTGGACTCTCACTATTATGTTAGATCCACTATGGACTGGACTCTCACTATTATGTTGGATCCACTATGGACTGGACTCTCACTATTATGTTAGATCCACTATGGACTGGACTCTCACCATTATGTTAGATCCACTATAGACTGGACTCTCACTATTATGTTAGGTCCACTATGGACTGGACTCTCACTATTATGTTAGATCCACTATGGACTGGACTCTCACTATTATGTTAGATCCACTATGGACTGGACTCTCACTATTATGTTAGATCCACTATGGACTGGACTCTCACTATTATGTTAGATCCACTATGGACTGGACTCTCACTATTATGTTAGATCCACTATGGACTGAACTCTCACTATTATGTTAGATCCACTATGGACTGGACTCTCACTATTATGTTAGATCCACTATGGACTGGACTCTCACAAGTTTTTACTGTTGATATCGGCTACTGAGTTTAGTTTTTTTAATGATTTCTGCTTGTGGTGTGCCTCGGAATTTTTTCAATGGAAAAAAAATGTGCCTTGGCTCAAAAACGTTTGAAAATCACTGCTTTATGGTGTGTTGAACGTGTCTTGGGTTAACTCAGAGTACAGTGAGCACAGCGGGGGGTCGAATTAAAGACAATCCTTGCAGAACGCTGTAGGGTTTGTGAAAGCAAGACAAAGCACATTCTTACATAACTTTATGGCGTCCACGGTTCCTCAGATGGCTCAGAGGGGCCCTGACATGCAACTAGGGCTGCAACAACTAATCGATTAAATCAATTAAAATCGATTATAAAAATAGTTGGCGATTAATTTAGTCATCGATTTGTTGGATCTATGCTACGCGCATGCGCAGAGGCTACTTTATTTGATTTAATTTTCTAATTTTTTATAAACCTTTATTTATAAACTGCAACATTTACAAACAGCTGAGAAACAATAATCACAATAAGTATGGTGCCAGTATGCTGTTTTTTTTCCCAATAAAATACTGAAAAGGTAGTTTGTTTCTTTTATCCGATTATTAATCGATTAATCGAAGTAATAATCGACAGATTAATCGATTATCAAATTAGTTGTTAGTTGCAGCCCTACATGCAACACCAACGTTTCTTACCTATTCAGTGTTTCCCATAAACTGCCAAGATACCTGTGGCGGTGGGGGCGTGGTTATGGGCGTGGCTATGGGCGTGGTCACCATGACATCAGAGTAATTTGCATAATTTAATACAATGATATGATTTTCTCTAAAAAGGCTAAAAAAATGTATACTCACTAATTAATAATACGTTTTGTTTTAAACGTCCATCCATCCATCCATTTTACAATATAATTACAACACTTTATGTACATATTTATATACAGATTTAAACAATAAGTTATTCACTGAAATATATTTATTAATTGGGGTTCTTACAAAAAATATATCTTATAAAATATAAAAGCTAAAATGTCTCTTAAAGCTCTGCCCCTTTAATTAGTGCATACTAAATCATTTAACTTTAGCCTACTACTACAACCATATTATTTACCAGCAACATAAAGTGAAACAGAGGCAGAGGTGTCCTGCCACAGTCAGTAACAAATAAACAGAAAACAGTAGTGGTCAAATACAAATAAGGCAACAAGAGAAGTATCCTACACTTCTCTTTTGTAAAGTAAGTCTGAACAGCCTATATGGGCATCTACATCAACTATATGATTTGCCTGAGAAGCTGGACAGGACAAAAAAATAAAATTAAATTAAAAAAAAAAAATCTATTTGTGGCGGACGTAATTCTTTCGTGGCGGGCCGCCACAAATAAATGAATGTGTGGGAAACACTGCTTTACAAAAGACAAGTGTAGGATACTTCTCTTGTTGCCTTATTTGTATTTGACCACTACGGTTTTCTATTTATTTGTTACTGACTGTGGCAGGACACCTCTGCCTCTGTTTCACTTTATGTTGCTGGTAAATAATATGGTTGTAGTAGTAGGCTAAAGTTAAATTATTTAGTATGCACTAATTAAAGGGGCAGAGCTTTAAGAGACATTTTAGCTTTTATATTTTATAAGATATATTTTTTGTAAGAACCCCAATTAATAAATATATTTCAGTGAATAACTTATTGTTCAAATCTGTATATAAATATGTACATAAAGTGTTGTAATTATATTGTAAAATGGATGGATGGATGGACGTTTAAAACAAAACTGTTATTATTAATTAGTAAGTATACATTTTTTGAGCCTTTTTAGAGAAAATCATATCATTTTAGTAAATTATGCAAATTACTCGATGATGTCATGGTGACCACGCCCCCACCGCCACAGGTATCTTGGCAGTTGATGGGAAACACTGTATTCTGTACAATTGACCACTAAATGGTAACACCCGAATAAGTTATTCAACTTGTTTAAGTCCACGTTAATCAATTCATGCCTAAGGGATGTTCGACTTCAAAGATTCCACTGTGGGTTCCATTTGCAAATCCTCTTCCCGACTTTACTGTGGAAGATTTTCGAGTTTAAAAGACTGTCCTGTGATTTATGTTGACATTCATGGTCTTTTCATTCTTTGTGCTCCCATCCAACAACTGACAAATATTAGGCGGATTAAGTGACGGCCCTTGAATGTTTTGTTCGTACCGTCACTTTTACCTCATCCCCCTACTTTCACTGTAAAGAGTCTGAACATCTGTTCATCAATCTTTGTCTTACTCATCCTAAAATTGCTCTGTCATCTCACTTCCTTGCCACCTCCTCCGGCACTACATTCCAGCCGCAACATGCCATTCCTGTGTCGGGTTTCCTGCGCGGCTGCCCTGTGCGGCTTGGTGCCGTTTGAAATGTGGCCGGTTTTAGTGGAGCCAAGCCTGGATAAATTGTCCTCACACATAAGAGAAACCACATCATTGAATATTCACTAGAATAGAATAGAGTTTTATTGTCATAAATACAGTGAACAGGTTCAAAGAACAACAGATCCCCTAAGGTGCATACACAATACTTTAGTAATATAAATAGTAAAAAAGAAGATATGTATCTATATATATATATATATATATATATATATATATATATATATATATATATATATATATATATATATATATATATATATATATATATATATCCACACACATGCATATATCCATACATATGCACATACATACAATATACACTATAGATGTCCGATAATATCGGACTGCCGATGTTATCGACCGATAAATGCTTTAAAACGTAATATCGGAAATTATCGGTTTCAAAAAGTAACATTTTTGACTACAACGGCGCTGTACGGAGTGGTACACGGACGTAGGGAGAAGTACAGAGCGTCAACTGCACTGCCTTTGCGTGCCGGCCCAATCACATAATATCTACGGCTTTTCACACACACACAAGTGAATGCGACGCATACTTGGTCAACAGCCATACAGGTCACACTGAGGGCGACCGTATAAACAACTTTAACACTGTTACAAATATGCGCCACACTGTGAATCCACAGCAAACAAGAATGACAAACACATTTCGGGAGAACATCGGCACCGTAACACAACATAAACA
>NC_084737.1:5101538-5146538 GCF_033978785.1 Entelurus aequoreus | reverse complement strand
TTAATATTCAGGTTACGGAGGTGTAAATCAGGGCTGTACGCTTAGCTTTTTCACCAGTAGCGCCGGTGCTACTGAATGAAAAAAAATTAGTAGCACGGAAACAAATTTAGGAGCAATATGCAATGTCTTAAATATCACAATTTCATTATTAACACATCAAAGTATACATGTGCAGTCTAACATATAAACACAGTGCAGTGTTTCCCACACATTCATTTATTTGTGGCGGCCCGCCACGAAAGAATAACGTCCGCCACAAATAAATAAAAAAATTAAAACATTTTTTATTTATTTTTTATTTTATTTTTTTTAATTTTTTGTCCTGTCCAGGTTCTCAGGCAAATAATATAGTTGATGTAGATGCCCATATAGGCTGTTCAGATTTACTTTACAAAAGAGAAGTGTAGGATACTTCTCTTGTTGCCTTATTTGTATTTGACCACTACTGTTTTCTGTTTATTTGTTACTGACTGTGGCAGGACACCTCTGCCTCTGTTTCGCTTTATGTTGCTGGTAAATAATATGGTTGTAGTAGTAGGCTAAAGTTAAATTATTTAGTATGCACTAATTAAAGGGGCAGAGCTTTAAGAGACATTTTATATTTTATAAGATATATTTTTTGTAAGAACCACAATTAATAAATATATTTCAGTGAATAACATTGTTCAAATCTGTATATAAATATGTACATAAAGTGTTGTAATTATATTGTAAAATGGATGGATGGATGGACGTTTAAAACAAAACTGTTATTATTAATTAGTAAGTATACATTTTTTGAGCCTTTTTAGAGAAAATCATATCATATCATCATCAAATTATTATTACTAGAAAAGTCAAATATAATCTCCAATCTTTAAAAAAGAATATTTAGCTATGCTCAACTCTTCAGCTAACAAAAACACAAAAGAACAAAATGTGAAATAAAGTGGCCTGGTTTAAGAGGACGTGTTTAAATAATAATTTACCTTTAAATATGGTGTTTTTATAGGTAAACATTATTATAGAATACACACAAAGATTTTACCAAAGAAGTAATTAAATTACTAACAGAATTACTCTTTAATACATGTAATGAATTACTAGGTAAAGTAATTAATGAGTTACTTTTAAAAAAATGTCAAATATCTTGCATAATGCATTTAAGATAGGTTTGTGTATGCGTTTGTGTGTCTGCCTTCAAAAAGGCGTTGACGTCAACCAGTCTTGTTCTCGTCAACAAACGGTGTATTGTTTGGATGGCAAGTGTGTCACTTCAGTTGAAGTTACTAGCGCCATGTGCCGTTTGTGGCAAGTTTTAAGGTGGTGAAAAAAAAACCCTCTTTTACTGACCAGTTCCTCCAACAAAGACTTTGTTTTCTTTTATGTTTAAAGACAAATTGGAGCTCAAATAGCCCCGCTACAGTTCAAACCACGCTCTCTTCTGTGCATGGCGCAGGAGGGACACACACACACACACACACACACACAGCTGTCAGTGTGTGCAGTGTGTTCACTGACACTTCCGCGTCAATCACTTGTCCGTTTGGTTATGGTTTAAGTTTATTTTAAGCATATTTGATGAAATTTTGATGAGATTTATTTTAGGAGCAAAACTGTAGTTAAAGGGTCAAATCTGTAATCGCACGTGTGCTACTTTTTCTCTTTTTCAATACTCGCACAACCTATTTTTAGTCGCAAATGCGACAAATGCTGTAAATGGAGTATTGTTGGTAGTTTTTAGAGGGTTTTAATGCCGGAATCGTGTACTCGATTTAGCTGCATTGTTAGCCACCTCATACTTGCCATATTTTACTACTTAGAATGCATAAAAAAGGGGAACACATGTTTACTTGTCTTACCTAGGAATTGTGAATGATAAGCAAAATTCCCCAGAAAAGTGCAGTTCTCCGACAGTCACTATGTTGGGCTCAGGCAAGTGTTCTATTCTGGAGCATATAACCTTACTTATACACAGGTGCCCGTACTTTCAATTGTAGTTAAGTGAAAATATGCAAGAGAGCAATTTTTCTTGAAACAGACCTTCAGGCCCCTTTAATTATGTACAGAACGTACTGAAGGAACACTTTGGTTTGGCTCTACAAGTTGACTCAGGTTCAACATGATGGTAGACAGGCTCCATTTACAAGATTGATGTACAAGTACAGAATGTTTGAGCATGCGGTTACTGGCTATTCTTATTTGTAGAGTTGCAGCAATCGATTATTTGAGTAATCCATCGATTAATAGAGTTATCCGACAAAATCCACTTTATAACTTCAGTTAGATCTGCACAATGAATCTAATTTTAACCGATAGACAGTGGACTCATGTGAGAGCGAGTACGAGTGAGTGACAACAGAGGTTGAAGGTAGTCAGCCAGTAGCTTCCGAAAATATAAAAAAATGTATGCATTATTAAATAAGTGCCCTGCCCCTTCGCGGAGTTACCCGCAGGGTACCAACTAGGGATGATGTTCGAAACTGGTTCTCCCGGTTGTTCGATAAGAAAAAAAACATTCGATAAGAAAAAAAACGATTCTATGGACTCAAATCCCTTTTTGAGAGTTATCGAGGCCACTATAGTAAAGAAAAAGAGTTGGTTCTTTATTCGAATCCCTGGGAACGAATCCCGTCCCACAAGAAATGCCCTGTGGGCAAAAATAATGAACCAGAAAAAACGCCTCAAGGCATGGCTATTCAACTGTAGTGATCACAGAGACAGGTTGTTTTTGTGTTACTGTATATATTTGTTTTTCTGAAAAATCCCACTTAATATACTTTGGGTAACAACAGTCAATATTTATTTTTTTAATTTTTTTAGGGGGGTAACAGTCAATATTTATTTATTGTATTTAATTTTTTTCTTATAAAATAAAAGTGAGCTTTTGTTAAACCAAATATTGTGTTTTTTTCCATATACAACAACCTATCTGGATTCGATAAGAGAATCGATAAGGAATCGGTTCGATAAGAGGATTCGATAATGGGCTCGAACTCGATAATTTCTTATCAAACATCATCCCTAGTACTAACAGGCATGCATTGCCACACTCACGCTGCTTTTTCAAAACCCGGAAAGGTTCTTGTGCAGATGAACCAACAACAAACGCCACAAGGAGTTGCACGGCAATGCTGCGTTGGTGTGGACATCCAAACAAATGATTGTGTTGTGGAGACATATTAAGCATTAACCACACTTCCCTTCTTTTCACAACCGCCGTCGTTTGCCAGCACTGTAACGCTGGTTGCTAACAGAACATGTCGACCATTAGCGGCACAAAATACAGACGTGTGAGTATTTAAAGGCCTACTGAAAGCCACTACTAGCGACCACGCAGTCTGATAGTTTATATATCAATGATGACATCTTAACATTGCAACACATGCCAATACGGCCGGGTTAACTTATAAAGTGACATTTA
The DNA here is from genome assembly GCF_033978785.1 of Entelurus aequoreus. Classification (NCBI taxonomy): domain Eukaryota; kingdom Metazoa; phylum Chordata; class Actinopteri; order Syngnathiformes; family Syngnathidae; genus Entelurus; species Entelurus aequoreus. The sequence goes on along the minus strand of NC_084737.1, from coordinate 5,143,135 downwards.
AAATTTCCCGGGAAATATCCGGCTGAAACGTCGCGGTATGATGACGTATGCGCGTGACGTAGTCAGTTTAACGGAAGTTATGGTACCCCGTAGAATCCTATACAAAAAGCTCTGTTTTCATTTCATAATTCCACAGTATTCTGGACATCTTTTGCAATTTGTTTAATGAACAATGAAGGCTGCAAAGAAGACAGTTGTAGGTGGGATCGGTGTATTAGCAGCGGACTACAGCAACACAACCAGGAGGACTTTGTTGGAGAGCAGACGCGCTAGCCGCCGACCTCACCTTGACTTCCTACGTCTCCGGGCCGCGAAACGCATCGGGTGAAGTCCTTCGTCCTTCCGCCGATCGCTGGAACGCAGGTGAGCACGGGTGTTGATGAGCAGATGAGGGCTGGCTGGCGTAGGTGGAGAGCTAATGTTTTTAGCATAGCTCTGTGCGGTCCGGTTGCTAAGTTAGCTTCAATGGCGTCGTTAGCACAGCATTGTTAACCTTCGCCAGCCTGGAAAGCATTAACCGTGTATTTACATGTCCACGGTTTAATAGTATTGTTGATTTTCTATCTATCCTTCCAGTCAGGGGTTTATTTGTTTTGTTTCTATATGCAGTTAAAGCACAATGCTATCACGTTAGCTCGTAGCTAAAGCATTTCGCCGATGTATTGCCGTGGCGATAAAAGGCACTGAATGTCCATTTCGCGTTCTCGACTCTCATTTTCAAGAGGATATAGTATCCCAGGTGGTTTAAAATACAAATCCGTGATCCACAATAGAAAAAGGAGAGAGTGTGGAATCCAATGAGTCAGCTTGTACCTAAGTTACGGTCAAAGCGAAAAAAAAAAAAGTATTTCACTGCATTCTAGTCCGTCACTCTAACGTTCCTCGTCCACGAATCTTTCATCCTCGCTCAAATTAATGGGGTAATGGTCCGAATCGCTCTAGCTGCGTTGAAAACAATAGGAAAATATGAGGGAGTGAACAACTGACAACGTCACGCTACTTCCGGTAGGGGCAAGGTTTTTTTTTTATCAGAGACCAAAAGTTGCGAACTTTATCGACGTTGTTCTATACTAAATCCTTTCAGCAAAAATATGGCAATATCGCGAAATGATCAAGTATGACACATAGAATGGATCTGCTATTCCCGTTTAAATAAAAAAATGTCATTTCAGTAGGCCTTTAAAGTGCAAACATTAATTGTTTTTATGTTTTAATTTTGAAATAAAAGCCAAGTTCACTTACTTTTTGTCTAAAATAGAAAGTGCAATAAAGTGTTTTAATTAACAGTAAATAATCAGGATTTCAATAATAATGAAAATAATTGTGAATATTATTTTGGCCTGAATCATGCAGCCCCAGCCTCAATGCATATTTTAGGGACTGTAATTGAAATAAACTATTATTTTTCTGTTTGCCATAATTGTCATAATAAATGCAAATCATCAACACTAAAATTGCACTTTTGACATGTGCTCATTAATAAAAAAAAATGTTTATGCAAAAAAAAAAAAAAATGGATTAGCTACCACTAGGGACGATGCTCGCAACCAGTTTTCCCAGTTGTTGGATAAGAAAATAATCGATATCTTAGAAATGTAGTTTGCCTCTTTTATCCGATTATTAATCGAAGTAATAATCGACAGATTAATCGATTATCAAATTAATCGTTAGTTGCAGCCCTAATATATATAAAAATAAAAAAATTATATATATATATATATATATATATATATATATATATATATATATATATATACACATATACATACATATGAAATACTCGAGTTGGTGAATTCTAGCTGTAAATATACTCCTCCCCTCTTAACCACGCCCCCCGCCCCAACCACACCCCTGTGTCGCCCCCGACCACGCCCCACCCCACCCCACCTCCCGGAATCGGAGGTCTCAAGGTTGGCAAGTATGCTTATAGTCATAAAAATACGGTATATGATAAAACAAAAAACTACTTGTTTAGTAAGTCTCAGAATTGTAATTACATACCAGTTGTTTGAGAAAACTGGTGAAAAGAAACATCCTAAAAGACGTACTTGGACACTAAAACTTGTTTGTATACACAACGGAATTCATACACAGCAAAAATAATGTGTATGTCTTCTTAGTCAGCAGACAACAACAATAGTCGATCACATGACTTCAAGACAGCATCATCTCATTCATAATTTCATTCAGATCATTGTTATTCCTACTTTAGTGAAGAAAGAATTAAGCGTCCAAATACAGCAATTTAGACAAAGTTATTGATATGTAACAATTTTTTTGTATGTCTCTGATGATCATAATAACCCCAAGTGTCATTCAAAAACATTAAAACGTTACCAACAACGCCAAATAACAGTGGGAAGTTGTAGTTATCGATTAGATCCGGAGTTTCAAACTAGTTATTAGCTCGACCTTATTACCATGTAGCATTATCCTCTTCTTCTACTGCCTTTACAATCCCACGTAGTTGACACAACAAGCTGACACTTCTACATTTGTAGTCCAAGAACTATGAACAAATATCTACTAAATAAATCAGAAGTTACTCAAAAGTTACTCAATATTTTTTTCACGTAATACTTGCTTACTCTTACGCAATTATTTTAAATACTACCTTTGACTTTTACTCGAGTCCTTTTACTCTAAAACAATGGCAACTCTTATTTGAGTACAATTTTTCAGTACTCGACCTACTTGTGCATTATTGCCGCCGTGTATTATGTATGGATTATTCAGGTCATGTATGCATGAATGACGTCGTCCAGCCAACCATGCTGTGCATTCAACCTGTAATTATCCGTCTTATATTGCTTTTGCGGGGTGCACCATTCCTTCCATAGAACATGGCTGAACGACCACATGACTTCTTGTTGCCACGGTGGACACCAACACATTATTGGGCAGAAAGTAAACATGACATATGTTCTATATTCCATGATTTTTATGTGAGAAATATTGTTTCAAAAGCTGAACCAATCAAACAAATGAACTAATTGTTGAGGGCTTATCAACTGGTGCACCACGGACAGAATAAGGTCAATAAATGACATCAGACCTACTTGCAAGTTTAGTTTAAAGGCCTACTGAAATGATTTTTATTTATTTAAACGGGAATAGCAGATCCATTCTATGTGTCCTACTTGATCATTTCGCGATATTGCCATATTTTTGCTGAAAGGATTTAGTAGAGAAAATCGACGATAAAGTTCGCAACTTTTGCTCGCTGATAAAAAAAAAGCCTTGCCTGTAGCGGAAGTAGCGTGACGTCACAGGAGCTAGTATTCCTCACAATTCCCCGTTGTTTACAATGGAGCGAGAGAGATTCGGACCGAGAAAGTGATGATTGCCCCATTAATTTGAGCGAGGATGAAAGATTCGTAGATGAGGAACGTTACAGTGAAGGACTTGAGAGGCAGTGCAGGACGTATCTTTTTTCGCTCTGACCGTAACTTAGGTACAAGCTGGCTCATTGGATTCCACACTCTCCTTTTTTTATTGTGGATCACGGATTTGTATTTTAAACCACCTGGGATACTATATCCTCTTGAAAATGAGAGTCGAGAACGCGAAATGGACATTCAGTGCCTTTTATCTCCACGACAATACATCGGCGAAATGCTTTAGCTACGAGCTAACGTGATAGCATCGTGCTTTAACTGCATATAGAAACAAAAAAATAAACCCCTGACTGGAAGGATAGATAGAAAATCAACAATACTATTAAACCGTGGACATGTAAATACACGGTTAATGCTTTCCAGGCTGGCGAAGGTTAACAATGCTGTGCTAACGACGCCATTGAAGCTAACTTAGCAACGGGACCTCACAGAGCTATGCTAAAAACATTAGCTCTCCACCTACGCCAGCCAGCCCTCATCTACTCATCAACACCCGTGCTCACTTGCGTTCCAGCGATCGGCAGAAGGACGAAGGACTTCACCCGATGCGTTTGGCGGCCCGGAGACGTAGGAAGTCAAGGTGAGGTCGGCGGCTAGCGCGGCTAGCGCTCCAACAAAGTCCTCCTGGTTGTGTTGCTGTAGTCCGCTGCTAATACACCGATCCCACCTACAACTGTCTTCTTTGCAGCCTTCATTGTTCATTAAACAAATTGCAAAAGATGTCCAGAATACTGTGGAATTATGAAATGAAAACAGAGCTTTTTGTATAGGATTCTACGGGGTACCATAACTTCCGTTACTCTGACTTCGTCACGCGCATACGTCATCATACCGCGACGTTTCAGCCGGATATTTCCCGGGAAGTTTTAAATGTCACTTTATAAGTTAACCCGGCCGTATTGGCATGTGTTGCAATGTTAAGATTTCATCATTGATATATAAACTATCAGACTGCGTGGTCGGTAGTAGTGGGTTTTAGTAGGCCTTTAAAACATGCTTACCGGTACATTCTTGCAGCAGCGTCCTACAAACACTAGAGTAGGGCTGGGCGGTATGGCTGAAAACTATATCACGATAAAAAATGTTTACATTGAAATCGATAATTGTTTATATTTGTTATGGCTTATTCAAGCCTGCCGATAAATACAGGAAAACTATTTCCAACTTACTAAAGTTTATCAGTGGATAGGTGCCTAATAACTGGGGTAGGGATGATGTTTGATAAGAAATTATCGAGTTCGAGTCTATTATCGAATCCTCTTATCGAACCGATTCCTTATCGAGTCCAGATAGGTTGTATATGGAAAAAAAACACACAATATTTGGTTTAACAAAAGCTCACTTTTATTATATAAGAAAACAATCTAATCTAATAAATAAATAAATATTGACTGTTACCCCCCTAAAAAAATAAAATAAAATAAATAAAAATTGACTGTTGTTACCCAAAGTATATTAAGTGGGATTTTTCAGAGAAACAAATATATACAGTAACACAAAAACAACCTGTCTCTGTGATCACTATAGGTGTATAAATAATAATATAGTGTTGAATAAAATCAGTCCCTTGGGCACAAAACTGGAAATAATACAGCTCTCCAAAAAGTGCAATTCTGCTGCTATTTGACATAACTGTTTATGATGCTTTGACATTTTTGCACTTTAAAGAAAGAAAGAAAATTCTATGAAGAGAAAAGTTGTTTGCAAATGTGGTTACAATGCTAAAAAATGAAAAGTTAAAGCTAAAAAAAGAAATATACTTTATTGAGTTAACATTATTTCTTTATAGGAGGATGTTATGAGCTAGGGAATATAACAACTACACTACCCAGCATGCAACGGGAGTGACGAGCATGCGCGGTAGCCCCGAAAAGTGTTGCATGTTGTCACCCGTGAAAGTAAACGTCAAGAACTCAGCCAACACGCCTCGTCTGCATTATTTATAATTAGACAGACAACACATATACAGTGTGAAAAACAAAAGTTCAAAAAGGGAGATGTGTTGTATATATATGTATGTGCTGCAGTGTTGTATATATATGTATGTGCTGCGGTTGCTTTAAGAACGTTGCGACAGCTGCCGTAAAGGAGGTGCGTTGCTAGCCTGGTTGCTATGTTTCCGGTGGGTCGTAAAAGTGTTGGTCATGTGTTTGTACCCTGCTCAAATCTCTCAGTAAAGTTATTCATTGGATTATACCTTTTGTTTTGAACTTTATTACACCTTGGAGCGCTTTTTCCCGTCCATTGTTTTCCTGCTTTCGCTATCTGCGCCTAATGACTGAGCTACGTGACGGATTTATTGTGATGTCACACGGAGCATTTCTGGTCGGGACGGGATTCGTTCCGAGGGATTCGAATAAAGAACCAACTCTTTTCTTTACTATAGTGGTCTCGATAACGGGTACCGGTTCTCAAAAAGGGATTCGAGTCCGAGGACTCGGTTATTTTCTTATCGAACAACCGGGAAAACCGGTTTCAAGTATCATCCCTAGCCCGCGGAACGTTATTTTGTGGCCCGCACCTTAATATGAAAATGTAATGTTTTATATGAATGGCGCTTGACAGCGTCATACTTGCCAACCCTCCCGATTTTTCCGGGAGACTCCCGAATTTCAGGGCAACCATTCTCTCGAATGTCTGCCAATTTTCAACCAAACAACAATCACCCAGTTTCTGCATCCAGTGGCCCCCAGGTAAATTGAGTTTGAGACCCCTGCCCTAAAGGGACATGGGGGAATTTATTTTTTTTATAACAATTTTTTATTGTGCGCACGAAATACATGTCTAAAAAAAAATTTTTAATTTTTTTTAAAATAAATAAATACATTTCCCCCGTGTCCCTTTAGGGGCTCCGTAGTACCCTGTTTTAAGGCTCGCTATCTCAAGTACAATTGTTGGAATTAACTTGTTTATATCTCATCAACGGAGACAGTTTTTATACTGAAGAATTTCCCAATGCAAAATCTGTTAAGGCTCATTGTCCTCTCTTCAAATTGCGCGTAATCTACAGCTTTCATGTCCTATGTGTCCGAGATGAAGAGAGGGTGCCTAGCCTCATGTCTTAAGCAGGTTTCCCTGAAAAAAACAGCTCATCCTTATTTTTAAATATTTCAATCACTGCGCTACTTTTGGGAAAATAACATTAATTTTTTGTGCTTGCTTATGACTAAAAGTAAACGGACAAAAATACTGTATGTTGTTTGTAGCTCGCAGCTAACTTGGCTAACGCTAACAGCCTCCTAAATGCTACGTATATGAAACATGCTTTGATTTAAACTTACCGGTCTCTTTTTTTGATTGATTGAAACTTTTATTAGTAGATTGCACAGTGCAGTACATATTCCGTACAATTGACCACCAAATGGTAACACCCGAATAAGTTTTTCAACTTAAATTGATTCATGAAACAGATATATACTAGGGCTGCAACAACTAATCGATTAAATCGATTGAAATCGATTATTCAAATAGTTGCCGATTAATTTAGTCATCGACTCGTTGGATCTATGCTATGTGCATAGGTGTTTTTTTTGTTGTTGTTTTTTTTTTTTTTTTTTAAATAAACCTTTATTTATAAACTGCAACATGTACAAACAGCTGAGAAGCAATAATCAAAATAAGTATGGTGCCAGTATGCTGTTTTTTTTCAATAAAATACTGGATAGGATAGAAATGTAGTTTGTCTCCTTTATCCGATTATTAATCGATTAATCGAAGTAATAATCGACAGATTAATCGATTATCAAATTAATCGTTAGTTGCAGCCCTAATATATACTATCAAATAATATCAAATATATACTAACATCATAATACAGTCATCACACAAGATAATCATCAGAGTATATACATTGATTTATTTGCATTATTTACATTATTTACAATCCGGGGTGTGGGATATGGAGAGGGGGGGGGGGGGGGGTTAGGTTTGGTTGGTATCAACACTTCAGTCATCAACAATCAGCATCAACAATTGCATCATCAGAGAAATGGATATTGAAACAGTGTCGGACTGACTTGGTAGGATATGTATAGCAAGTAGTGGACATAGAGAGAGAGATCAGAAAGTATAAGAAAAAGTGTAAGAAAAAGTGTCTACATTTGTTTGATTGTTTACATTTGATTATTTATCATCCGAAGAGGCATTATGTGGAAGGGAGGGTGTTAGTTTAGGGTTGCAGTTGCCTAAATGCTGTGAACACACTGACATGTGGTGATGCCGTTAAAAGTGATGTTTGATTGTCTCACGACTGCTATCCAGGCTATTCGCCGACTCTTTATTAGCTCACTAGCACGAGTTCCTTGGCTTTGCTTTCACGTTGGAAATGAAAAAAATTCATGAAGCGATCGCGACAGCAAATGTAGCAGTTAATGCCATGTTTGGAACTTGTTAAAGAAAAGAACAAAACTTTAGCACGGAATGCATTCAGCCGTGTAAATAAGCTATTCAGAGACAGGCAAGACCCACAATGCGTTGTTATTACTTCGCTACACTTTCAAGCCCTATAGTAGCAATTTTGTGAAGTTAAGTTTTTGTTTGCGGATGACTCGGCCCTGCTGGTATCTGACAAGGACAAGTCACAGGTGGAGAAAATCCTCAGTGCTGAACTTTGTAGAACTTGCACCTGGCTCGCTGACAACAAGCTATCAATACACTTGGGTAAAACGTAATCCCTCCTATTTGGGTCCCACATCAACCTTAAGAAAGTCAACGACTTCACTATAAAAGTGGGTGACATTGTTATCACAAGGAAGGATGAGGTCACCTGCCTAGGTTCCATTCTAGAGGCTAATCTTTCCTGTGATAAAATGGCAACCAAGGTAATCAAAAAGGTCGACCAACGAACGAGATTTCTCTACAGAATCTCCTCTCTGGTCAACAAAAGCAGCATGAAGATTCTAGCGGGAACTCTCGTTCAACCCTTTTTCGATTACGCATGCACCTCCTGGTACCCTAGCACCTCCAAATCCCTCAAATCTAGACTCCAAACATCCCAGAACAAGCTAGTCAGATTACTTCTAGACCTCCACCCCAGATCACACCTCACTCCTACCCACTTCTCCAAAGTGGGCTGGCTCAGGGTGGAGGACAGAGGAAAACAACTTGCACTGAGCCTGGTCTATAAAATCTGCTACACCTCCCTGATACCGAAGTACATGTCAAACTACTTCCTTAACGTAAATGACCGCCATAACCACAACACCAGGGGGAGCTCCACAAACCACGTTAAACCCAGATTCCGAACTAACAAAGGTCTTAACTCATTCTCTTTCTATGCCACATCAATATGGAATGCACTCCCAACAGGTGTAAAAGAAAGGGCATCTCTATCCTCCTTCAAAACCGCACTAAAACAACACCTCCAGGCAACTACAACCCTAAACTAACACCCTGCCTTCCACATCCTACCTCCCCGGATTGTAAATAATCAAATGTAGATACTTATTCTTGTGCTTTTCTGATATCTCTCTCTATGTCCACTACTTGCTGTACATATCCTACCAAGTCAGTCCTACACTGTTTCAATGTCCATTTCTCTGATGAGGCAATTGTTGATGACTGAAGTGTTGATATCAACCAAACCTAACCCCCCCCCTCCCTCCCCCCACATCCCACACCTCGGATTGTAAATAATGTAAATAATGATAATAATAATAAATAACAATGATTTGATTTTCTCTAAAAAGGCTCAAAAAATGTATACTTACTAATTAATAATAACAGTTTTGTTTTAAACGTCCATCCATCCATCCATTTTACAATATAATTACAACACTTTATGTACATATTTATATACAGATTTGAACAATACGTTATTCACTGAAATATATTTATTAATTGTGGTTCTTACAAAAAAGATATCTTATAAAATATAAAAGCTAAAATGTCTCAAAGCTCTGCCCCTTTAATTAGTGCATACTAAATATTTTAACTTTAGCCTACTACTACAACCATATTATTTACCAGCAACATAAAGTGAAACAGAGGCAGAGGTGTCCTGCCACAGTCAGTAACAAATAAACAGAAAACAGTAGTGGTGGTAGATAGACACAGAGCTTCATCAAACATCTGATCCACTGAACAAAGAGCTCCAAAAATCTTGAACTTTAGACTGCCATCAGTTTTACTCCCTACACTTAACCATGTGTTTCCTACTGCCTGCAGACTTTGCACCCTTTGTTATATACACATGTTATGTTTCTAATATAAATACACTTAATAAAGTCAAATACAAATAAGGCAACAAGAGAAGTATCCTACACTTCTCTTTTGTAAAGTAAATCTGAACAGCCGATATGGGCATCTACATCAACTATATGATTTGCCTGAGAAGCTGGAGAGGACAAATTTATTTATTTATTTATTTTTTTTATTTGTGGCGGACGTAATTCTTTCGTGGCGGGCTGCCACAAATAAATGAATGTGTGGGAAACCCTGGATAGTATATATCTGTATCATGAATCAATTTAAGTTGAAAAACTTATTCGGGTGTTACCATTTAGTGGTCAATTGTACGGAATATGTACTGCACTGTGCAATCTACTAATAAAAGTTTCATCAATCAATCAATCAATTTTGTGAAGTTAAGGGAAAAAAAGTAAGACTTGCATAGACATTCCTGACTACGACAATTTTGAATGAGATGTTTTGTTCAACAGCCAACTCTAGCTTTCGAAATGAGCAGATCAACCGCAAAGGCACTATCTTTGAACTGAAACAGCAGAGACACGTCAGCCTGACTGAACTTCACAGATAAAATAACCATTAGCGTCGTCACTCTTGACATGACTGATTAGTTTACACTAGAACCGCATGGAGCTTGTATTCTCTCCTGAGAGCCAACGCCAGGGTGTTGGCTCAGGAAGTCAGACAAAGGAAGCGCAACCATAATACTGGACTAGCTTCCTGTCCAGTATTGCCAGTATTGGGCAATGTCAAACAATAACACTGCTGTGCATTTTTGAAGACATTCTTCCCATTTTCATATTTGCTGACAAGCTGTTTTCCCTCTCTGTGCACAAGTCAGATCTCAAAGATGACATCCTGTATGTTGACATCCACCATGAACTTCACTGGAGCCTAAAGGGGCTACTGGCGAATCTGTGGAGCAGACAAGCCCAGGCAAGAAAAAAACAGTACGCGTGGAGTTGAACCGCGTAGCTTGTGGCTATTCAGGTGTGGGATGAATGTTAACATCTCTGAATATTATTTTAATTCCATATTACTCAGCATTCAATCAGAGCTGACATTAGAAATGTGACAAAATACAGATATGTATTTAGTGTGTTTCACTATAAACACACAGGTTCACGGTATTGTAGGTTGTTAGCAGCAACGTGGCGCTAATCGCAGTATTGCCATATCAAGATGATATTATCCAGAGCTATGTGTCGTACAAAGTCGTGAGGATATTTCCAGCCCGAGCAGGCATCCTGTTGTTGTTCTATAGGCCTCAAATTGAATCAACAGTGCCTCCGCTGACATTTAATTTTGATCAACTGCTTAAAAAACACGATTACAATATTTTTCTAACCATAGGGCACAACGGATTGTAAGGCGAACTGCCGACGAGGGAATCTACCGCATTTTTCGGAGTATAAGGCGCACCGGAGTATAAGTCGCACCTGCCGAAAATGCATAATAAAGAAGGAAAAAAACATATATAAGTCGCACTGGAGTATAAATCGCATTTTTGGGGGAAATTTATTTGATAAAACCCAACATAAAGAATAGACATTTGAAAGGCAATTTAAAATAAATTAGGGCTGCAACTAACGATTAATTTGATAATCGATTAATCTGTCGATTATTACTTCGATTAATCGATGAATAATCGGATAAAAGAGACAAACTACATTTCTATCCTTTCCAGTATTTTATTGAAAAAAAAACAGCATACTGGCACCATACTTATTTTGATTATTGTTTCTCAGCTGTTTGTACATGTTGCAGTTTATAAATAAAGGTTTATTTAAAAAAATACAAATATATATATATATATATATATATATATTTTTTTTTTAAAAGCCTCTGCGCATGCGCATAGCATAGATCCAACGAATCGATGACTAAATTAATCGGCAACTATTTTTATAATCGATTTTAATCGATTTAATTGATTAGTTGTTGCAGCCCTAAAATAAATAAAGAATAGTGAACAACAGGCTGAATAAGTGTACGTTATATGAGGCATAAATAACCAACTGAGAAGGTGCCTGGTATGTTAACGTAACATATTATGGTAAGAGTCATTCAAATAACTATAACATATAGAACATGCTATACGTTTACCAAACAATCCAGTGTTTCCCACACATTCATTTATTTGTGGTGGCCCGCCACGAAAGAATTACGTCCGCCACAAATAAAAAAATAAAAATTTTTTTTTTAAATGTATTTATTTATTTATTTTTTTGTCCTTTCCAGCTTCTCAGGCAAATCATATAGTTGATGTAGATGCCCATATAGGCTGTTCAGATTTACTTTACAAAAGAGAAGTGTAGGATACTTCTCTTGTTGCCTTATTTGTATTTGACCACTACTGTTTTCTGTTTATTTGTTACTGACTGTGGCAGGACACCTCTGCCTCTGTTTCACTTTATGTTGCTGGTAAATAATATGGTTGTAGTAGTAGGCTAAAGTTAAATTACTTAGTATGCACTAATTAAAGGGGCAGAGCTTTAAGAGATATTTTAGCTTTTATATTTTATAAGATATATTTTTTGTAAGAACCACAATTAATAAATATATTTCAGTGAATAACTTATTGTTCAAATCTGTATATAAATATGTACATAAAGTGTTGTAATTATATTGTAAAATAGATGGATGGATGGATGGACGTTTAAAACAAAACTGTTATTAATTAGTAAGTATACATTTTTTTAGCCTTTTTAGAGAAAATCATATCATTGTATTAAATTATGCAAATTACTCGATGATGTCATGGTGACCACGCCCATAGCCACGCCCCCACCGCCACAGGTATCTTGGCAGTTTATGGGAAACACTGGCAATCTGTCACTCCTAATCGCTAAATCCCATGAAATCTTATACGTCTAGTCTCTTACGTGAATGAGCTAAATAATATTATTTGATATTTTACGGTAATGTGTTAATAATTTCACACATAAGTCGCTCCTGAGTATAAGTCGCACCCCCGGCCAAACTATGAAAAAAACTGCGACTTATAGTCAGAAAAATACGGTAATACTCTTCCATATCAGTAGGAGGCAGCCGCTAGCTAATTGCTTTGTAGATGTCGGAAACAGCGGGAGGCAGTGTGCAGGTAAAAAGGTGTCTAATGCTTAAACCAAAAATAAACAAAAGGTGAGTGCCCCTAAGAAAAGGCATTAAAGCTTAGGGAAGGCTATGCAGCACAAAACTAAAACTGAACTGGCTACAAAGTAAACAAAAACAGAATGCTGGACGACAGCAAGGACTTACTGTGGAGCAAAGACAATGTACATCCAAAAATGACATGACAATCAACAATGTCCCCACAAAGAAGGATAAAAACAACTGAAATATTCTTGATTGCTCAAACAAAGTAGATGCAGGAAATATCGCTCAAAGGAAGACATGAAACTGCTACAGGAAAATACCCAAAAAAGAGAAAAAGCCACCAAAATAGGAGCGCAAGACAAGAAGTAAAACATTACACACAGGAAAACAGCAATAAGTCAGGGTGTGATGTGACAGTACACCTACTTTGAGACAAGAGCTATAGTGATGCATGGTTGGTCACGCTTTAAAGTCATATCCAACAATTGTGACAACGACTTTTTACTGTCAACCAACATTCCCTCTAAGGTGCGTGCCTGCGCAATTGCACACTGCTCAAGCGTCCTCTGCGCACAGCAAATATATGACGCGCACCAAATCAAATCCCATCTGAATTCTAAACAAAATAAACATATTTATTCTGTGTAATTTTGCAATGCATCTCTGAGTGACAGTGACAACAAGCGGCCCTAACGGTGTTCGTCAACACCGTTCAATTGACCACCGTTCAATTATTGTATTGTCTATCGAGATGCTTCGAGGACAGGAATTATATCGATCACTTTATTGAGCAAAACTGTTTATATTCGGCCATAACCACACCAAAAACATGAGTAAAAAACTTCTATCTCGAAAAACTAGTCATTTTCTGCCGTACAAACCAGGCCAAAACCAACCTGTCATCTGTCACCAACACGCATACCACTAAGCCACTGGTGCGTTTATGGCCACACAAAAAGTCGGACAAATCAAACACCACACAAAGTTACACTATGACTCCTCAGTCATACGCAGGGCCGGCCCGTGGCATAGGCCATATAGGCAAATGCTAAGGGTGCCGTCCATCAGGGGGCGCCACGCCAGTGCCACAAATGTTGGAGAAAAAAAAAAAAAAAAAAAAAAAAAAAGTTGGTACTATTATTTCTAAATACAAAAAATAATCCCACGTTAATTAAAATGCAAAGTAAAGCCTATTTAATAGAAATATTATTTGCCACAGCATTGCACCCCCCCTCCCCCCGCACGGTGCGCCCCCTCCCTTCCCGTATCATGACTCTTTTTGGACGTCACCACATCAAAAAAATCAACACAAGATGTCAAAACGGCCAAAACTGTCAGGTGCCCAGGGAAGAAAAAAGACAAAAGAAGAGGAGAAACGAGAAAAAGACAGAGGTAGCAGGTAGGTAACGTTAGCCTACATGAAATTATTTGTTTGTGATAGTAACCTGGCTTTTTAGCATTAAGCTAATGTTACATGATTCGGCAATTGCTAATCAATAAATAGCTAGTTCTGTTTTAACGTCGGGTTAATATTGTGGAGGGGGCTAATTGTTATGGAAAATAATAAAGTAACGTTAGGTAATTACAGTACTCCCACCTTACATTCCTCAGGGACATTTGTTTTAGATCTTTTAAGCAGGTGTTTTTTGTTGACATTGTTATTGCCTTCTGGTTAGCTAATGTTTGCTCTGCAGGTAATCGTCACTTTTCCACCCCTTTGTATATTAAGTATAGTTGTAAGCCTAGTTGTTAAAGTGCACATCATTAATGTTAATTAAGCAATATCACATGAGAGGGAATGCTGTTTTTTAATTTGAGCACTGCTGTGATTCGGTTAAAGATAATCATAACATAACATTCTCATATAATATGTTAATTTGCTTTCTTTAAGTAAAAAAAAAGGTCAAAGACAAAGCTATTCGGTTTCTTGTGAGTATATACACTTCACTGCCGATGTGGGGGGGCGCCACCTAAAATCTTGCCTAGGGCGCCAGATTGGTTAGGGCCAGGCCTGGTCATACGTGTGCTTATTCTACTGTCATTTATTATTCATGTTCATTTATTGATATTACTCATGGAATGCTGTTACTAGAGAAAGTTACAGGAATGAACACTTCATCCTATGCTTACATTTCATTGTGCAACATGAGGATGTTTAAGGGGAACTAAATGTGATCTCTGAAAGGGGTACAAATGATTTCCAAAGCAGGACCCCCACCCAGACATATTGTACAATACTAATCCATAGCTTATGAAAAACAAGATTTCTTTTATTTTCGTTACAAGTCAGCCGAAGCACTAATATTAGAAAATAATCTCATGAAAATGACTCCTTTCATTTGAGTGTTATTATAAAAGATTGGTTTGAGACAGGTGTGCTGCTGGTATTGCCACATGTGCTCCACTGAATGCTCAGGGAGTTTTTGTGTTTGCTCAGACACATGAACAATTAGAGGGAGTTTTGTTTTTTAATGATTTCTGCTGGTGGTGTGCCTCCGCATTTTTTTCAACGCAAAAAATGCGCCTCGGCTCAAAAAAGGTTGAAAAACACTGCTTTACATAACATGTAATGGTGGATATTTGGTCAAAATGTTGCATAGATGATGTTTTACAGACTATCTTTCAGGATGCGCAGTTCTGAGGACGGGTCTTCTTCACGTGGCTCCACCTTTGACAGCGTCTTCTCCCCGTCATCTTTGTTTTACCGGTGTAGCGTGCCAAGGACGTGTGAGTTTGCCCGAATAAACAACAAAGCAGTATCTCTTCATCCGTGGGTCACTAGTGCTCAAGAACAATGTGTCCTGTGAAAAAACGTCCGAGAGGAACTCTCTAAAAACAACAAGTTCCGCGGGTGAATTATGTAAACCCCGCTACACCAGTAGTTTTTAGCGCCTCCATAGCGAACCTACTGACAGACATATTGCAACTATGAGCTACTTTATATTAGAAATGGCAACAGCGAGCATGAACACGACAAGAGGATAGAGAAAAATACGTTTATTGACGACGGCCTCGGCGCGAAATTTTCGGTACTTATGCAGTTAACAAATACCACATCCCATACCATTACATCCTTAGACTAGAGCAGGGGTCGGCAACCCAAAACGTTGAAAGGAGCCATTTTGGACCAAAAATACAAAAAAACGAATCTGTCTGGAGCCGCAAAAAACGATAAGCCGTATATATGTTTTATAATGAATGCAACACATGATGTAAGTGTCTACATTAGCTATATTAGACTACTATCAAAATGACTTTAAAAGTATTATATAAGTGTTATATTGAAGGCACCACATGATGTAAGTGTCTACATTAGCTATATTAGACTACTATCAAAATGACTTTAAAAGTATTATATACGTTTTATAATGAAGGCACCACATGATGTAAGTGTCTATATTAGCCTACTATCAAAATGACTGTGTCGCAGGCTCAAGCAATGAAATGTAATATTTATTCTACACATTTTTACATTAGAAACCATTAGTAAATCAGAGGTTACTCAGAAGGTGAGATTACTCCTGAAAATTATTGGCTTTTAATGGCCAAAAGTGTAGATGTGTGTGTCTAAGTCAGGGGTGTCCAAAGTGCGGCCAGGGGGCCAATTGCGGCCCGCAGCTAATTGTTTACCGGCCCGCCACACATTCTGGAAATACTATTGTAAAAATAAAAAAGAACACTAAAAAAAGTGGAATGAGGTGAAATCCAACGAGAAAAAGTTGCAATGTTGACACAAAAGCTGCCATGCAGGCTGTTTTTTTTTCTTTTGTCTTTCTTCATTTTTCTTTTTTTGCCATTGCTAAAAAAAAAAAAATAATGAAAAAAAATCCATGTTATAATTAATTATTTTCAGGGCTCCAATTACTTCAAATATTTCACTTTAAAATGTTTTATGTGGTAAATTTTGCATATATTGTGTAGTAGCCACATAAAAGCATCACAGTTTTCTTTGACAAAAGCGCATAAAACAAACAAAATAATAGTTCCAGCATAAAATGGACAGATATATCTGAAGTAGATCTCGTAACTTAAGTGTTGAAAGTAAAAGAAAAACCTAATAAAAATGTATCACTTTATGAGTGGGGCACCTTTTGGATCCCAAATATATTTAGTGATTTTTTATTTATCTTTTCACTGTGATTACTCAAAAATATGAAATAATTAAAATCAATGGTGTCCTGCATTATTGATCTTTTAGGGCTCTAATTACTAAATACTGCATATTTCAGTTTTACTATAAAAAAACTAAGTTGTTTTTGACAGAAACATTTTTTTTAATTTGTATTACTTTATATCAACTTGAAGTTGATAGAGATCTACTGTAAGCGTTAAATAATTTAAAAAATAATAATAATCTGACTTATGTTTAACATTTTTACTGACTGAGACCCTTTATGGTCCCCGGGACCCCTAAAGGTAAAATAAATAAAAAATGCATATATTTTGTTATGGTTTGAAAATGAAAAATATCAAAATGGCCCCCACATGCTTTAATTTTTCTGTGTGCGGCCCTCAGTGGAAAAAGTTTGGACCCCCCTGGTCTAAGTTAAAGGAAACGGCAGGCTGTCTGCTTTATTTAGATTCATTACAATCTGTGGCAAGCTAGGTGATGTTTGCTGTGGTCTGGAACAACAAACAACTATGAGAAATGCAGCCAATATCACATACAGATAATGTGTCATGAGACATGCACAACTAAATTATATACAAAGAGGATAAAAGTAAAGGAAATTAAATGAGCACAAATATACCTACAAACGAGGCATGATGATGCAATATGTACATACAGCTAGACTAAATAGCATGTTAGCATTGATTAGCTTGCAGGCATGCTCTGACCAAATATGACTGATTGGCGCCCCAACATGTCAATAACATCAACAAAGCTCACGTATGTGCATTCACGCACAGTATAAAACGTTTGGTGGGCAAAATGAGACAAAGAAGGAGTGGAAGATTTTACATGTAAACAAACGGTTGCGTTTGTTTTTATTTTTCCCCCATCTTTTTCCATTCTCAATCCTTTTTTAAAAATGCTCCAGGGAGCCACTAGGGCGGCACTAAAGAGCCGCATGCGGCTTGAGAGCCACGGTTTGCTGACCCCCCGGACTAGACAAAATGATCTAAAGGTGTCAAAGACTGTTCTGTAACTAGTAACCTGCTCAGTGGCCTAGTGGTTAGAGTGTCCGCCCTGAGATCGGTAGGTCGTGAGTTCAAACCCCCGGCCGAGTCATACGAAAGACTATAAAAAATGGGACCCATTACCTCCCTGTTTGGCACTCAGCATCAATGGTTGGAATTGGGGGTTAAATCCCCAAAAATGATGCCCGGGCGTGGCCACTGCTCCCCTCACCTCCCAGGGGGTGGAACAAGGGGATGGGTCAAATGCAGAGGACAAATTTCACACACACCTCGTGTGTGTGTGACAATCATTGGTACTTTAACTTAACGTAACTTTAACTTTAACACTAACACCCTTTAGTCTGTTTTTATCCAAACTTGAATAATTCATTCTCTCCCCTGCTGCAGTTCACTTGATATTTTGGTTAGAGTTTGAAAAGGAAGCAAATCAATGGAAAACAGAGTATAGACATGAATGCACCCTAAACAAATTCCCATTGAAGTTCATTCACTGGGCCTCTCACGTCTCCACAATCCTTGCGTCTCTGCTCTTTTCAACCGTACATATGGAGAGGGGGAGAAAAAAAAAGCTATTTTAGCACAAATCAATCAAGACTTCCTCACTCTTTCTTTCTGTGATGATTAGGACTTCTCACCCAGAGAAGTCTACTTGTCCCCCCCCCCAGGACCAATATCTGCCCTCCAAAGTCCACAAGGGGGCTAAATCCAGTAAACAAAGGAGACAGGGGGTAAAAGGAGTGGAATGCAGGGGGTCTCTTGGATAGTGGGGGGGGGGTTCTAAACATTCCCATTTCCACAGAACGCTTATTCATACTCCCTGGCTATCATCTCGGAGGCAAAAATATGGTTAATAATCTCAGTAGTAAAGTGACACTTAAGTCAAGGTTTGTATCACTAAATAATGCATGACTCTTTATACAGTTTAGGACAGGGGTCAGCAACCCTAATGGCTCCCTGGACCTCTATCAGAGATGTGTAAAAATGGAAAAAGATGAAGAAATAAATATATTTTATGTTTTAATATATTTTCTGTGGGAGAACAAGCCTTCCTAATTGTTAGAAATCCCACTATTTGTATTAAACATGCTTCACTGATGAGTATTTGGCAAGCACCATTTTGTCCGACTAATTTCAGCCATCCTTGAACTCAACGTAGTTTGTTTACATGTACAACTTTCTCCGATGCTGCCACAGAACGACGTGTTTTAATGCCACCTCTTTGTCTCATTTTGTCCACCAAAAGTTGTATGCTGTGCGTGAACGCAAGAAAAGGTGAGCTGTGTTGATTTTATTGACTTGCTGGAGTGCTTATCAGGCATGTTTTGTCAATCCATGACTGCAAGCTAATCTATGCTAACATGCTATTTAGGCTACCTGTATCTGCATATTGCATCATTATGCCTCGTTTGCAGGTACATTCAAGCTCATTTAGTTACGTTTTAGCATCCTCAAAACTCTAAACCAGGGGTCGGCAACCCGCGGCTCCGGAGCCGCATGCGGCTCCTTGACCACTCTGATGCGGCTCAGCTACATACATGCCGACCCCCCCGATTTTCCCAGGAGACTTATGGATCTCAGTGTCTCTCATAGATTACTCCCAGGGAAAAATTTATCCTATTTACACTATAATTACTAAATAAAGGGCGTGCCCTAATTGCACTGCAGTAATTGTCCTCTATAGCATTTACATACAGCGTGCCAGTCCAGCCACATGTTGCATGTTGTTATTACTTGCACACACAGGAGACAGCAAAGCATACTTACTCATCAGCCACACAGCTTACACTGACGGTAGCCGTATCAAACAACTTTAACATTATTATGTTACAAATATGCACCACACTGTGAACCCACACCAAAAAAGAATGAAAAACACATTTCTGGAGAACATCCCACCGTAACACAACATAAACACAACACAACCATTACCCAGAATCCCATGCAGCCCTAACTCTTCCGGTCTACATTATACACCCCCGCTACCACCAAATCCCCCCACACATCCACCCCCCCCCCCCCTCTCCGTGCGTTGGTTGAGCGGAAGAGTTAGGGCTGCATGGGATTCTGGGTATTGGCACCGTCAGTGTAAGATGTGTGGCTGCTGAGTTAGTACGCCTTGCTGTCACTTACGTGAGCAAGCTGAAATTGCATTCTACGTGTGGTCGAGCAGGTACACCGTTAGGGCGGACTGTAGAGGGCGCCAAATGCAGTGTCATCACGCTCTGATATTCGGGAGTCTCCCGGGAAAAGTGAGAGGGTTGGCAAGTATGACGCTATCAAGCGCCATTCAGTCAAAACTCGCGGGCTGCACTAACATCAAATTTCCACATTAAAGTGCGTGCCGGTGCGTGTGTCGGAGACCCCTGGTTAACATAGCACAAAGCATTTAAGCTTTGTATGCGGTGTTTTTCATTTTAAATTTAAATTTTTTTTTGTGGCTCCCATTACTTTCTTTAATTTGTGAAACTTGCCAAAATGGCTCTTTGAGTGGTAAAGGTTGCCGACCCCTGCTCTAAACATTTAAAAAGCAAGATGGAAGTTTATGCATGTTTTAAAGGCCTACTGAAATGAAATGTTTTTATTCAAACGGGGATAGCAGATCCATTCTACGTGTCATACTTGATCATTTCACGATATTGCCATATTTTTGCTGAAAGGATTTAGTAGAGAACATCGACGATAAAGTTCGCAACTTTCGGTCGCTGATAAAAAAAAGCCTTGCCTGTACCGGAAGTAGCGTGACGTCACAGGTTGAAAGGCTCCTCACATTTTCCCATTGTTTACAATGCAGCGAGAGCGATTCGGACCGAGAAAGCGACGATTACCCCATTTATTTGAGCGAGGATGAAAGATTCGTGGATGAGGAACGTGAGAGTGAAGGACTAGAGAGTGCAGTGCAGGACGTATCTTTTTTCGCTCTGACCGTAACTTAGGTACAAGGGCTCATTGGATTCCACACTTTCTCCTTTTTCTATTGTTGATCACGGATTTGTATTTTAAACCACCTCGGATACTATATCCTCTTGAAAATGAGAGTCGAGAACGCAAAATGGACATTCACAGTGACTTTTATCTCCACGACAATACATCGGCGAAGCTCTTTAGCTACAGAGCTAATGTGATAGCATCGTGCTTAAATGCAGACAGAAACTAAATAAATAAACCCCTGACTGGAAGGATAGACAGAAGATCAACAATACTATTAAACCATGGACCTGTAAATACACGGTTAATGCGTTCCAGCTTGGCGAAGCTTAACAATGCTGTTGCTAACGACGCCATTGAAGCTAACTTAGTAACGGGACCTCACTGAGCTATGATAAAAACATTAGCTATCCACCTACGCCAGCCATCCCTCATCTGCTCATCAACACCCGTGCTCACCTGCGTTCCAGCGATCGACGGAAGGACGAAGGACTTCACCCGATCATCCGTGCGGTCGGCGGCTAGCGTCGGCTAGCGCGTCTGCTATCCAAGTCAAAGTCCTCCTGGTTGTGTTGCTGCAGCCAGCCGCTAATACACCGATCCCACCTACAACTTTCTTCTTTGCAGTCTTCATTGTCCATTAAACAAATTGCAAAAGATTCACCAACACAGATGTCCAGAATACTGTGGAATTTTGCGATAAAAACAGAGCTTTTTTGTATTGGATTCAATGGTGTCCGAATACTTCCGTTTAACTATTGACGTCACGCGCATACGTCATCATACATAGACGTTTTCAACCCGAAGTTTAGCGGGAAATTTAAAATGTCACTTTATAAGTTAACCCGGCCGTATTGGCATGTGTTGCAATGTTAAGATTTCATCATTGATATATAAACTATCAGACTGCGTGGTCGCTAGTAGTGGCTTTCAGTAGGCCTTTAAATACAAGTAACGTCAATAGATTTTTAAGATCTTTCAAAATCGCATTTTAAGACCTTTTATGAGATTTTAGGATAATTTTAGACATTTGAAGGCCTTAAATTCAAATTATTGGATTTAAGACTTTTTTTTTTAGACTTTGTAAGACCCCGCGGATACCCTGGAAAGCGCAATGGAAGCCAAACCAACAAAAACTCAATGATGAATTGGTGTCAAAAAGAGGACAAGTTGCTGCTAGCGACATGCACATGTTTATCCTTTCCTATCAGAGACTGTGTTGAAATGGGACAAAATAGTAAAGATGGCTTCAAAGCATCAACGCCATGGAAAGAATAACACACGAGAGCGTAACCGAGTTGTTGTCCAAAGGCACAGTCTATGACAAGAAGTCCCGCAGACACCGAGAAATTACAGATTCCATCTCTAAATTCATATGTTGACATGACCCCAGTGTACACTGTTGAAAAGGGCAGGTACTAACAATAGAATTGTCCTTTTTACATATAATGTTTTATGAATACAAGTTGAAAAGATAAGTGAAATTGACATTTTTTTTATGCATTTATAACTTTTAAGAAATACTATATTGCCATATGTATTGTAAATGGGATCTATATATTTGTGTCCATATTGCACAGCACTAAGACGTCTCCTTTTGTCTCTTATATTACATCAGGGGTGTCCACCACATGGAGAAAAATCTACTCCCAAGTGGGCCGGGACTGGTAAAACCACGCCACGATAACTTAAAAATAAAGACAACTTCAGATTGTCTTCTTTGTTTAAAAAAAAACAAACTAGCACATTCTGAAATTGTTCAAATCATAAAGTTGTTGGTTTTTGTTTTTTTACAATTACCTGTTGCGGTTCATAGTATATATACTTTATTTGTCGTTATTTACACTACCGTTCCAAAGTTCGGGGTCACCCAAACAATTTTGTGGAATAGCTTTCATTTCTAAGAACAAGAACAGACTGTCGAGTTTCAGATGAAAGTTCTCTTTTTCTGGCCATTTTGAGCGTTTAATTGAGCCCACAAATGTGATGCTCCAGAAACTCAATCCGCTCAAAGGAAGGTCGGTTTTGTAGCTTCTGTAACGAGCTAAACAGTTTTCAGATGTGTGAACATGATTGCACAAGGGTTTTCTCATCATCAATTAGCCTTCTGAGCCAATGAGCAAACACATCGTACCATTAGAACACTGGAGTGATAGTTGCTGGAAATGGGCCTCGATACACCTATGTAGATATTGCACCAAAAACCAGACATTTGCAGCTCGAATAGTCATTTACCACATTAGCAATGTATAGAGTGTATTTCTTTCAAGTTAAGACCAGTTTAAAGTTATCTTCATTGAAAAGTACAGTGCTTTTCCTTCAAAAATAAGGACATTTCAATGTGACCCCAAACTTTTGAACGGTAGTGTATATTTACTGAATAAATGATGTGATTATTTTCATCAGTCAACTCATTGGTGTTAATTTTCAATCCATCAAGATTGAAAAATGATATCAAAATCCGATTACAGTATGTTATTTATGCAGTTTGATCATTTGATGTACTAACATCATGTGGTTTATTTTGTACATATGTAGCATCATCTACAAAGATACAAAGAATTGCTATTGCGACATCCAGTGGACACATTTAGAACAGCTGTTTATTTCATTCAAAAATTTCAGGTTAATTTTTATACTTAGCAAACTCATCACGCGGGCCGGATAACATGTTCGCGGGCCTGATGCGGCCCTCGGGCCGTACGTTTGACACCCCTGTTTTAACATATAAAACAGACCTTGGCAAATGAAGGCCAAGGTCTTCAAAATTATTTTTTTAGATCTTTAAGATGGAAACTGTAGCTGCCTGTTTTCAAATGACCGTAAGTCCTTAACTATACAAAGTATTTCAAGGGATGGAATCTGCGCTTTTGCATGATATACTAGTTACTATGGTAATCTAATTAGTTACTATGGTAATCTATCTTTGTGTTCATATTGTGCTGTGTTTGTTGCATTTTTGTTTATTGTAAAATATGTGAATGGAGAGGGGGGTTAACGTTCAGTGTTTTATCGTTCATAGTTAAACATTGTATTCTTAATTTTCATGTACATTCTGGGTGTCTCGTTCAGTAAAAGAATTTTAAATTCCATTCCGTTTTTTTAAGGCGGTCTGTCAAAACGTTTTTAGCTTTCCATTGTGAGGTTTTGTATTAGTGTTCCTAAAATAGATATACCGGCCCCCAGACACTCATTTTTTTTCTCTATATTTGGCCCCCCCGGAGCCAAAATAGTTGCCCAGGCCTGATATAAAATATGTTTTATGAATACAAGTTGAAAAGATAAGTGAAATTGCCATTTTTTTGGTACACATTTATAACTTTTAAGAAATACTATATTGCAATATGTATTGTAAATGGGATGTATATTTGTGTCCATAAAATGTCTCCTTTTGTCTGACATTTCTCATTTAATGCCAAAAAATACAGCCGCCCTCTAAAAAGTGATAGCTAAATTTGTTGTTTTTTTATATTGACTTGTTTCTTCAGCATTGTCCACACGTTTAAGTCAGGCTTTTGGGAAGGCCATTCTAAAACCTTCATTCTAGCCTGATTTAGCCATTCCTTTACCACTTTTGACGTGTGTTTGGGGTCATTGTCCTGTTGGAACACCCAACTGCGCCCAAGACCCAACCTCCGGGCTGATGATTTTAGGTTGTCCTGAAGAATTTGGAAGGTAATCCTCCTTTTTCATTGTCCCATTTAAAGCACCAGTTCCATTGGCAGCAAAACAGGCTCACAGCATAATACTACCACCACCATGCTTGACGGTAGGCATGGTGTTCCTGGCATTAAAGGCCTCACCTTTTCTCAAATTGCAGGGTATTGTGGCCAAACAGCTACATTTTTGTTTCATCTGTCATCACATGGACAAAAATAAGACATTCTGGAGGAAAGTTCTGTGGTCAGATGAAACAAAAAATTTGCCACAATTTGGCCACAATACCCTGCAAAATGTTTGGAGGAGAAAAGGTGAGGCTATTAATCCCAGGAACGCCAGGCCTACCGTCAGGCATGGTGGTGCTTTAATGTAAAGTACAGTTGATCGATCCAGATGTCGATACCATCGATACCTACTGTAGTATTATATCAGTATATACACGATACTAAAGTGATTAGACTGATATTTTTCGTTTTCTTGTCCTTATAATTAAATTTTTTTTTTTAAACATTTGTTTATTAAAATGTTTTGACACACAGTTAACAGAAGCACAATACAAAACATTTCAAATGTCCCCCCTCAAGCCTCTCAAACAATAAAAATAATTTAATCAAATAAGTACAGGCAAATATGCTTAACGGTAGGAATGGTGTTCCTGGGATTAAAGGCGTTGGTATTGTGACTCAATTTTTGTTTCATCTGATTCCAGAACTTTCCTCCATTAGGTCTCATCTTTGTCCATGTGATGTCAGATGAAACAAAAAAATAGCCACAATTTGGCCACAATACCCTGCAAAATGTTTTGAAGAGAAAAGGTGAGGCCTTTAATATCAGGAACACCAGGCCTACCGTCAAGCATGGTGGTGCTTTAATGTAAAGTACAGTTGATCGATCCAGATGTCGATACTATCGATACCTACTGTAGTATTTTATCAGTATATACACGATACTGAAGTGATTAGACCGATATTTTTAGTTTTCTTGTCCCTATAATTAAATATTTTTTTTAAACATTTGTTTATTAAAATGTTTTGACACACAGTTAACAGAAGCACAATACAAAACATTTCAAATGTCCCCCCTCAAGCCTCTCAAACAATAAAAATAATTTAATCAAATAAGTACAGGCAAATATGTTTAATGGTAGGAATGGTGTTCCTGGGATTAAAGGCGTTGGTATTGTGACTCAATTTTTGTTTCATCTGATTCCAGAACTTTCCTCCATTAGGTCTCATCTTTGTCCATGTGATGTCAGATGAAACAAAAAATTAGCCACAATTTGGCCGCAATACCCTGCAAAATGTTGTGAAGAGAAAAGGTGAGGCCTTTAATACCAGGAACACCAGGCCTACCATCAAGCATGGTGGTGCTTTAATGTAAAGTACAGTTGATCGATCCAGATGTCGATACTATCGATACCTACTGTAGTATTATATCAGTATATACACGATACTAAAGTGATGAGACCGATATTTTTCGTTTTCTTGTCCTTATAATAAATTTTTTTTTTTTAAAACATTTGTTTATTAAAATGTTTTGACACACAGTTAACAGAAGCACAATACAAAACATTTCAAATGTCCCCCCTCAAACAATAAAAATAATTCAGCCAAATAAGTACAGGAAAATATGCTTGACGGTAGGCATGGTGTTCCTGGGATTAAAGGCCTTGGTATTGTGGATCAATTTTTGTTTCATCTGATTACAGAACTTTCCTCCAGAAGGTCTTAATTGAGCTGTTTGGCCAGTTTTTTTTTACCGTAAAAAGACAGCAGTACTGTTTTTCCATTTTCAGTCATATGCTGTAAAAACCATTTACAAACCCCGTTTCCATATGAGTTGGGAAATTGTGTTAGATGTAAATATAAACGGAATACAATGATTTGCAAATCATTTTCAACCCATATTCAGTTGAATATGCTACAAAGACAACATATTTGATGTTCAAACTGATAAACATTTTTTTTTTGCAAATAATCATTAACTTTCGAATTTGATGGCAGCAACACGTGCCAAAGAAGTTGGGAAAGGTGGCAATAAATACTGATAAAGTTGAGGAATGCTCATCAAACACTTATTTGGAACATCCCACAGGTGAACAGGCAAATTGGGAACAGGTGGGTGCCATGATTGGGTATAAAAGTAGATTCCATGAAATGCTCAGTCATTCACAAACAAGGATGGGGCGAGGGTCACCACTTTGTCAACAAATGTGTGAGCAAATTGTTGAACAGTTTAAGAAAAACCTTTCTCCACCAGCTATTGCAAGGAATTTAGGGATTTCACCATCTACGCTCCGTAATATCATCAAAGGGTTCAGAGAATGTGGAGAAATCACTGCACGTAAGCAGCTAAGCCCGTGACCTTCCATCCCTCAGGCTGTACTGCATCAACAAGCCACATCAGTGTGTAAAGGATATCACCACATGGGCTCAGGAACACTTCAGAAACCCACTGTCAGTAACTACAGTTGATCGCTACATCTGTAAGTGCAAGTTAAAACTCTCCTATGCAAGGCGAAAACCGTTTATCAACAACACCCAGAAACGCCGTCGGATTCGCTGGGCCTGAGCCCTTTTAAGATGGACTGATACAGAGTGGAAAAGTGTTCTGTGGTCTGACAAGTCCACATTTCAAATTGTTTTTGGAAACTGTGGACGTCGTGTCCTCCGGACCAAAGAGGAAAAGAACCATCCGGATTGTTCTAGGCGTAAAGTGTAAAAGCCAGCATGTGTGATGGTATGGGGGTGTATTAGTGCCCAAGACATGGGTAACTTACACATCTGTGAAGGTGCCATTAATGCTGAAAGGTACATACAGCTTTTGGAGCAACATATGTTGCCATGGACACCCCTGCTTATTTCAGCAAGACAATGCCAAGCCACGTGTTACATCAACGTGGCTTCATAGTAAAAGAGTGCGGGTACTAGACTGGCCTGCCTGTAGTCCAGACATTGAAAATGTGTGGCGCATTATGAAGCCTAAAATAGCACAAGGGACTGTTGAACAACTTAAGCTGTACATCAAGCAAGAATGGGAAAGAATTCCACCTGAGAAGCTTCAAAAATGTGTTTCCTCAGTTCCCAAATGTTTACTGAGTTGTTAAAAGGAAAGGCCATGTAACACAGTGGTGAACATGCCCTTTCCCAACTACTTTGGCAGTGTAAGTTAATTTGCAAAAAAAAAAAAAAATTAAGTTTATGAGTTTGAACATCAAATATGTTGTTTTTGTAGTGCATTCAATTGAATATGGGTTGAAAATGATTTGCAAATCATTGTATTCCGTTTATATTTACATCTAACACCATTTCCCAACTCATATGGAAACGGGGTTTGTAAGTAAATGTTACAGTGTGACCAAAATGTAACCTAATTCATAACCGCAACAACGTTCAAATTGTATATGGAGTGAGCAAAGTGGGACATGTTGAGGTTTTAAGGCAGGAACTTACCGGGCTTGCTGATACTCTGGTAGTAGAGCAGCAGGACCGCGAGTGATCCGAGGCACGTCGCCAGAAACAGGCGCCCTCCTCGGGGCATCTTCATGGTGACGCCCCGCCAGCCGGCTCGGCTGCTGCTGCCGCTGTTGGCGACGGAGCCTCCGGCCATGCGACCCCTCGCCGCTGACCTCCTCCGGCTCGGCTCATACAAACCCGGCGCGACTCGCCGCGAAAGCACCGGCAGTCTTTCCGTGCGTGAAGCGGGGCGAAGAGCGGCTGTTGGCGGCCATGAGAAGCAAGTGTGAGCCCCGCTTTTGAACCGTCACTGACATGGGTGACTCACTGGCGATGCGGGCGCTGACAAGTCGTCAAGATAAGTCACTTCTACGGAACACATTCGTCGCCGCTTTTGACCAGAAACGCCACAAAAAGCGCCAATATCGCCACTAAGGTGCCGCAAAGTCTCCACTTTTTGTCCGAGTTTTACCGACAACTTCTTCGCCAAATATGGACGGGGCTGCAAGCGATGACGTCACACGGACTCCCCACAACCACCACCCCCACCTCATGGAAACTTTTTTACATGTATTACTTTTTAATTATAAAGCTCCAAAGTACATCTATATCAAGGGTGTCCCAACTGTCTCCACCAAAAACATCTAAGCCATTTTGATGTGTTTCATTTTCCAA
The DNA here is from genome assembly GCF_033978785.1 of Entelurus aequoreus. NCBI lineage: Eukaryota > Metazoa > Chordata > Actinopteri > Syngnathiformes > Syngnathidae > Entelurus > Entelurus aequoreus. The sequence goes on along the minus strand of NC_084737.1, from coordinate 5,114,595 downwards.
AACCTTTACAATACAATATATAGATTTATTTGAACATGTAGGGCCCTCCCCTCAAGTGTGGTCCCAGAAAGGTCTCAGTCATCAAATTATAAATAAGTCATATTAATTTCTTTAAATTTGTAGGTCAACTTGTTTGTATAAGCTTTATGCACTTTTTGTTACAGAAAACCCCAAAAAACACAAAATATGCAATATTTTTCCCCAAAAAATGTTCAAAGTGGAATATTTGATGAGAAATAATTGGAGCCCTAAATAGGTAATTAATTCATAACAACATTGAATCATTATTATTTTTTGATCAAAGACTGTTTAAAAAAAAACAACCCAATATTTATTCATTTCTTTACATTTGTAGGTCAACTTGTCTATTTATAATTTTGTTTCTTTGTTTTTTTTGCTGTATGCACTTTTTGTTACAGAAAACCCATTTATGGAAAAAACACAAAATATGCAATATTTTTCACCAAAAAAATGTTCAAAGTGGAATATTTGATGAGAAATAATTGGAGCCATAAATAGGTAATTAATTCATAACAACATTGAATAATTATAATTTTTTGATCAAGGACTGTTTAAAAAAAAATCCCAATATTTATTAATTTCTTTAAATTTGTAAATCAACTTGTGTATATATTTTTTATTTTTTATTTTTTTGCTTTATGCACTTTTTGTTATAGAAAACCCATTTACGGCAAAAAACACAAAATATGCTATATTTTTCCCAAAAAAATGTTCAAAGTGGAATATTTGATGAGAAATAATTGGAGCCCTAAATAGGTAGTTAATTCATAACAACATTGAATCATTATTATTTTTTGATCAAGGACTGTTTAAAAAAAAAATCCCAGTATGTATTAATTTCTTTAAAATTTGTAGGTCAATTTATCTATATATATATATATATATATATATATATATATATATATATATATATATATATATATATATATATATATATATATATATATATATATATATATATATATATATATATATATATATATATATATTTTTTTTTTAAATTATTTTTTACTTGATGCACTTTTTGTTATAGAAAACCCATTTACGGCAAAAAACACAAAATATGTTATATTTTTCCCCAAAAAATGTTCAAAGTGGAATATTTGATGATAAATAATTGGAGCCCTAAATAGGTAATTAATTCATAACAACATTGAATTATTATAATTTTTTGATCAAGGACTGTTTAAAAAAAAATCCCAAAACGTATTAATTTCTTTAAATTTGTAGATCAACTTGTCCATATTTAAAAAATTTTTTTTTTAAAATATTTTTGTTTTATTCACTTTTTGTTATAGAAAACCCATTTATGGCAAAAAACACAAAATATGCAATATTTTTCCCCAAAAAATGTTCAAAGTGGAATATTTTTGATGAGAAATAATTGGAGCCCCAAATAGGTAATTAATTCATAACAATATTGAATCATTATAATTTTTTGATCAAGGACTGTTTAAAAAAAATCCCAATATGTATTCATTTCTTTAAATCTGTAGTTCAACTTGTCCATATATAGTTTTTTAAATGTTTGCTTTATACACTTTTTGTTATAGAAAACCCAAAAAAACACAAAATATGCAATATTTTGCCCCAAAAAATGTTCAAAGTGGAATATTTGATGAGAAATAATTGGAGCCCTAAATAGGTAATTAATTCATAACAACATTGAATCATTATAATTTTTTGATCAAGGACTGTTTAAAAAAAAATCCCAAAACGTATTAATTTCTTTAAATTTGTAGATCAACTTGTCCATATTTTTTTTAAAATTTTTTTTAATATTTTTGTTTTATTCACTTTTTGTTATAGAAAACCCATTTATGGCAAAAAACACAAAATATGCAATATTTTTCCCCAAAAAATGTTCAAAGTGGAATATTTGATGAGAAATAATTGGAGCCCTAAAAAGGTAATTAATTTCATAACAACATTGAATAATTATAATTTTTTGATCAAGGACTGTTTAAAAAAAAAATCCCAAAATGTCTTAATTTCTTTAAATTTGTAGATCAACTTGTCCATATATATATATTTTTTAATTTTGTTTTTGTTTTGTTTTATGCACTTTTTGTTACAGAAAACCCATTTACGGAAAAAACACAAAATATGCAATATTTTTCACCCAAAAAATGTTCAAAGTGGAATATTTGATGAGAAATAATTGGAGCCATAAATAGGTAATTAATTCATAACAACATTGAATAATTATACTTTTTTGATCAAGGACTGTTTAAAAAAAAATCCCAATATTTATTAATTTCTTTAAATTTGTAAATCAACTTGTGTATATATTTTTATTTTTTATTTTTTTGCTTTATGCACTTTTTGTTATAGAAAACCCATTTACGGCAAAAAACACAAAATATGCTATATTTTTCCCAAAAAAATGTTCAAAGTGGAATATTTGATGAGAAATAATTGGAGCCCTAAATAGGTAGTTAATTCATAACAACATTGAATCATTATTATTTTTTGATCAAGGACTGTTTAAAAAAAAAATCCCAGTATGTATTAATTTCTTTAAAATTTGTAGGTCAACTTATCTATATATATATATATATATATATATATATATATATATATATATATATATATATATATATATATATATATATATATATATATATATATATATATATATATATATATATATATATATATATATTTTTTTTGAAATTATTTTTTACTTGATGCACTTTTTGTTATAGAAAACCCATTTACGGCAAAAAACACAAAATATGTTATATTTTTCCCCAAAAAATGTTCAAAGTGGAATATTTGATGATAAATAATTGGAGCCCTAAATAGGTAATTAATTCATAACAACATTGAATTATTATAATTTTTTGATCAAGGACTGTTTAAAAAAAAATCCCAAAACGTATTAATTTCTTTAAATTTGTAGATCAACTTGTCCATATTTAAAAATTTTTTTTTTTAAATATTTTTGTTTTATTCACTTTTTGTTATAGAAAACCCATTTATGGCAAAAAACACAAAATATGCAATATTTTTCCCCAAAAAATGGTCAAAGTGGAATATTTGATGAGAAATAATTGGAACCCTAAATAGGTCATTAATTCATAACAACATTGGATCATTATTATTTTTTGAGCAAGGACTGTTTGAAAAAAAATAATCCCAATATTTATTAATTTCTTTAAATTTGTTGATCAACTTGTCTATTTATATATGAATTTGTTCAATTATTTTTCTACTTTATGCACTTTTTGTTATAGAAAACCCATTTATGGCAAAAAACACAAAAATACTATATTTTTTCCCAAAAAATGTTCAAAGTGGAATATTTAATGAGAAATAATTGGAGCCCTAAATAGGTAATTAATTTCATAACAATATTGAATAATTATAATTTTTTGATCAAGGACTGTTTAAAAAAAAATCCCAAAATGTATTCATTTCTTTACATTTGTAGATCAACTTGTCTATATATATATTATTTTGTATTTATTTTTTTTGCTTTATGCACTTTTTGTTATAGAAAACCCATTTATGGCAAAAACACAAAATATGCAATATTTGTTCCCAAAAAAAAATGTTAAACGTGGAATATTTAATGAGAAATAATTGGAGCCCAAAATAGGTAGTTCATTCATAATACTATTGAATCATTATCATTTTTTGATCAAGGACTGTTAAAAAAAATAAAAAAAAATCCCAATATTTATTAATTTCTTTTCATTTGTAGGTCAACTTGTCTATATAATAATTTATTACTTTTTTTTGCTTGATGTACTTTTTGTTATAGAAAACCCATTTACGGCAAACAATATTTTAATGGGAAAAACACAAAAATGCAATATTTTTTCCTAAAATTTTTTTCAAAGTGGAATATTTGATGACAAATAATTGGAGCCCTAAATAGGTAATTAATTCATAACAACATTGAATCATTATTATTTTTTGATAAAGGACTGTTAAAAAAAACAAACCCAATATTTATTAATTTCTTTAAAATTGGTTGGTAAACTTGTCTATATATATATTTTTTTTTGAAATTATTTTTTACTTTATGCACTTTTTGTTATAGAAAACCCATTTACGGCAAAAAACACAAAATATGCAATATTTTTCCCCCCAAAAATTTCAAATTGTAATATTTGATGAGAAATAATTGAAGCCCTAAATAGGTAATTAATTCATAACAACATTGAATCATTATTATTTTGTGATCAAGGACTGTTTAAAAAAAAATCCCAGTATTTATTAATTTTTTAAAAATGTGTATGTCAACTTATCTATATATATATATATTTTTTTGAAATTATTTTTTACTTTATGCACTTTTTGTTATAGAAAACCCATTTACGGCAAAAAACACAAAATATGCAATATTTTCCCCCCCAAAAAATTTCAAATTGTAATATTTGATGAGAAATAATTGAAGCCCTAAATAGGTAATTCATTCATAACAACATTGAATCATTATTATTTTTTGATCAAGGACTGTTTAAAAAAAAAATCCCAGTATTTATTAATTTCTTTAAAATTTGTAGGTCAACTTATCTATATATATATATATTTTAAAATTATTTTTTACTTTATGCACTTTTTGTTATAGAAAACCCATTTACGGCAAAAAACACAAAATATGCTATATTTTTCCCCAAAAAATGTTCAAAGTGGAATATTTGATGAGAAATAATTGGAGCCCTAAATAGGTAATTAATTCATAACAACATTGAATCATTATAATTTTTTGATCAAGGACTGTTTAAAAAAAAAATCCCAAAATGTATTAATTTCTTTAAATTTGTAGATCAACTTGTCCATATATTTATTTTATTTTATTTTTTATTTTTTTGTTTTATGCACTTTTTGTTATAGACAACCCATTCATGGCAAAAAAAACCAAAATATGCAATATTTTCCCCCAAAAAATGTTCAAAGTGGAATATTTATGATGAGAAATAATTGGAGCCCTAAATAGGTAATTAATTCATAACAATATTGAATCATTATAATTTTTTTGATCAAGGACTGTTTAAAAAAAATCCCAATATGTATTCATTTCTTTAAATTTGTAGGTCAACTTGTCCATATATATATTTTTAAATGTTTGCTTTATGCACTTTTTGTTATAGAAAACCCAAAAAACACAACATATGCAATATTTTGCCCCCAAAAATGTTCAAAGTGGAATATTTAATGAGAAATAATTGGAGCCCTAAATAGGTAATTAATTCATAACAATATTGAATAATTATAATTTTTTGATCAAGGACTGTTTAAAAAAAATCCCAAAATGTAATAATTTCTTTATATTTGTAGATCAACTTGTCTATGTAAATATATATATTTTTTTAATGTTTTTTTTTTTTGTTTTTTTTTTTTTTTTTGCTTTATGCACTTTTTGTTATAGTGAAGTGAAGTGAATTAGTGAATTACATTTATATAGCGCTTTTTCTCAAGTGACTCAAAGCGCTTTACATAGTGAAACCCAATATCTAAGTTACATTCAAACCAGTGTGGGTGGCACTGGGAGCAGGTGGGTAAAATGTCTTGCCCAAGGACACAACGGCAGTGACTAGGATGGCGGAAGCGGGGATCGAACCTGCAACCCTCAAGTTGCTGGCACGGCCGCTCTACCAACCGAGCTATACCGCCCCAAAGTGGAATATTTGATGATAAATAACTGGAAGCCTAAATAGGTAATTAATTCATAACAACATTGAATCATAATTTTTGGTCAAGGAGTGTTTGAAAAAAAAAAATCCCAGTATTTATTAATTTTTTAAAATTTGTAGATCAACTTGTCTATATATATATATATTTTTTGTTTTTGTTTTTTTGCCTTATGCACTTTTTGTTATAGAAAACCCATCTATGGCAAAAACACAAATCATGCAATATTTTTCCCCCAAAAAATGTTCAAAGTGGAATATTTGATGGGAAATAATTGGAGTCCTAAATAGGTAATTAATTCATAACAACATTGGATCATTATTATTTTTTGAGCAAGGACTGTTTAAAAAAAATAATCCCAATATTTATTAATTTCTTTAAATTTGTTGGTCAACTTGTCTATTTATATATGAATTTGTTCAATTATTTTTCTACTTTATGCACTTTTTGTTATAGAAAACCCATTTACGGCAAAAAACACAAAATATGCTATATTTTTCCCCAAAAAATGTTCAAAGTGGAATATTTGATGATAAATAATTGGAGCCCTAAATAGGTAATTAATTCATAACAAAATTGAATCATTATAATTTTTTGATCAAGGACTGTTTAAAAAAAAAATCCCAAAATGTATTAATTTCTTTAAATTTGGAGATCAAGTTGTCCTTTTTTTATTTTATTTTATTTTTCTTTTTTTTGTTTTATGCACTTTTTTGTTATAGAAAACCCATTTATGGCAAAAAACACAAAATATGCAATATTTTTCCCCAAAAAATGTTCAAAGTGGAATATTTTTGATGAGAAATAATTGGATCCCTAAATAGGTAATTAATTCATAACAACATTGAATCATTATAATTTTTTGAACAAGGACTGTTTAAAAAAAATCCCAATATGTATTCATTTCTTTAAATCTGTAGGTGAACTTGTCCATATATATTTTTTTAAATGTTTGCTTCATGCACTTTTTGTTATAGAAAACCCTATATTTTTTTCCAAAAAATGTTCAAAGTGGAATATTTGATGAGAAATAATTGGAAGCCTAAATAGGTAATTAATTCATAACAACATTGAATCATAATTTTTGGTCAAGGAGTGTTTGAAAAAAAAAATCCCAATATTTATTCATTTTTTTATATTTGTAGATCAACTTGTCTATATATATTGTTTATTTTTTTTTTTGTTTTTTTTTGCCTTATGCACTTTTTGTTATAGAAAACCCATTTATGGCAAAAACACAAAATATGCAATATTTTTCCCCCAAAAAATGTTCAAAGTGGAATATTTGATGAGAAATAATTGGAGTCCTAAATAGGTAATTAATTCATAACAACATTGAATAATTATAATTTTTTGATCAAGGACTGTTTAAAAAAAAATCCCAATATTTATTAATTTTATTTACATTTGTAGGTCAACTTGTCTATATATATATATTTTTTTGGTATTTTTTTTTGTTGCTTTATGCACATTTTGTTATAGAAAACCCATGTATGGCAAAAACACAAAATATGCAATATTCAAAAAATGTTCAAAGTGGAATATTTGATGAGAAATAATTGGAGCCCTAAATAGGTAATTAAAAAAACCCAAAAAAACCCTAAAAGTTTGGAAACTGAGGAGACACATTTTTGAATTCTTTCCCATTCTTGCTTGATGTACAGCTTAAGTTGTTCAACAGTCCGGGGGTCTCCCTTCTGCTATTTTAGGCTTCATAATGCCAAACACATTTTCAATGGGAGACAGGTCTGGACTACAGGCAGGCCAGTCTAGTACCCGCACTCTTTTACTATGAAGCCACGCTGTTGTAACACATGGCTTGGCATCGTATTGCTGAAATAAGCAGGGGCGTCCACGATAACGTTGCTTGGATGGCAACATTGCTCCAAAACCTGTATGTACCTTTGAACTAACCCTAACCCTTCCCAATAATGTTTTTTTTTTTTTTTTTTGCGCCCCTTATATGGTTTCCCTTGGCTCTCTTGTATGGAGACCCTTGTTCTCTCCCTGCTCCATATGGAAAGTGCCTAAAGAAAAGTGAATTGTCCCTTTATAAATAAAACAAATGAGGTAGCGTGTCTGATTCTGTAAAGATTTAGGACTTCTAATGAGCAGCCTGCAGGCTATTTGAGTGTGATGCCATCTTTAGGGAGGTAACAACGTGCAGTTTCCCCTGGAGGATAGGATGTGCAGGTCGCTGTTAGCGGTCTGCTCGAACGCAACCCTCTGATCTCATCTGGTTTTCTATTTGTGGTTCCGGGATGGGCCCAGTGTTTAGACATAACCCGGCAAAAGCTAAAAAGACAATGATAGGGCCCTCCAAACATGCTGCGCGACATGAAGGAACTTTTTCCCGGACATGAAACTAGACTCTATATTTACATCCCTGAAAGTGTTTAATCACAAGCCTGCGACTCGGCGCTGTAATGCGCTCACTGTGTAATACCCACCAGCAAACTGCACCGGTTCGGAGTGTATTTGTGGACTACTTGCTCAGTCGAATCCACATTTAGTCTCGAGGACATTCTTTGAAAGTAAGAACACAAGAACCCATTCAATGAAAAAGCTTTGCGAAACACCCATTAATCAGCGTGATATCAATACAACTGCAGATGTAAACGTGCGTAATGGTAGACTCAGCACCGGCTCAAGCACTTGGCAGGCAAACAGGCGTATTTATAGTAGACTCCCTCCAGGAAATGTTGCAATTTTTCATTCAAAGAAAGCATGCCTGATATAGCGCTTGAAAATTAGTCTAGACATTTAAAAAAAAATAAAACATTTTTTTCAGCTAGCTCGATGCTAATTCACATTAGATATACCATACATGTGCTACTGATTAGCATGAGGGATATTACACGGCAATTTCAACACCTTTAAATTTGGTAATGAATACTACCACTAAGAAGCATGTTACAATCAGTTCCTGTGTAATAAATGCAATACTTACAGTTTCAACACTTTGTAGGGCTCAACAACACATTCAACTTAATGGCAAAGACTACTTTTTGACGACAGTAACACACTGAGGACTAATTGAAATGAATAAATACTATAAAGTGAGACACGTAAGAGTAAACAAAACAAGACTTACTTACTTACTTACTGGTAAATGATAAACAAAAACATTATCAGATTGTATTATTAAACAAATTAAAACATGTTTACCACATGAACACACACACACAAGTACCTATTCCCAGGTACTGTACATTTGTACCAGGCCTGGCCCTAACCAATCTTGCGCCCTAGGCAAGATTTTAGGTGGCGCCACCCCACATCGGCAGTGAAGTGTATATACTCACAAGAAACCGAATAGCTTTGTTTTTGACCATTTTTTTTACTTAAAGAAAGCAAACTAACATATTATATGAGAATGTTATGTTATGATTATCTTTAACCGAATCACAGCAGTGCTCAAATTAAAAAACAGCATTCCCTCTCATGTGATATTGCTTAATCAACATTAATAATGTGCACTTTAACAACTAGGCTTACAACTATACCTAATATATAAAGGGGTGGAAAAGTGACTATTACCTGCAGAGCAAACATTAGCTAACCAGAAGGCAATAACAATGTAAACAAAAAACACCTGCTTAAAAGATCTAATACAAATGTCCCTGAGGAATGTAAGGTGGGAGTACTGTAATTACCTAACGTTACATTATTATTTTCCATAACAATTTAGCCCCCTCCACAATATTAACCCGACGTTAAAACAGAACTAGCTATTTATTGATTAGCAATTGCCGAATCATGTAACATTAGCTTAATGCTAAAAAGACAGGTTACTATCACATTCTGTAACAGACAAATAATTTCATGTAGGCTAACGTTACCTACCTGCTACCTCTGTCTTTTTCTCGTTTCTCCTCCTCTTCTTTTCTATTTTTTCTTCCCTGGGCACCTGACAGTTTTGGCCGTTTTGACATCTTGTGTTGATTTTTTGATGTGGTAAGAGTCATGATACGGGAAGGGAGGGGGCGCACCGTGCGGGGGGATGGAAATAATATTTCTATTAAATAGGCTTTACTTTGCATTTTAATTAAAGTGGGATTATTTTTTATATTTAGAAATAATAGTACCATCTTTTTTCTTTTTTTTTTAATCCAACATGTGTGGCACTGGCGTGGCGCCCCCTGATGGACGGCGCCCTTAGCATTTGCCTATACGGCCTATGCCACGGGCCGGCCCTGATTTGTACCGTATCTGTTCAAATGTTTAAAAGTACTCATCCCTATGACTGTTTTTTTTTTAGCTAGCTCGATACTAATTCACATTGTATATACCATACACATGCTACTGATTAGCATGGGGGATATTACATGGCAATTTCAACACCTTTAAATTTGGTAATGAAAACGACAACGAAGATGCATGTTACAATCAGTTGGTGTGTAATAAATGCAATACTTACAGTTTAAACACTTTTTGTAGTTAAACAAAACATTCAACTTAATGGCAAAGACTACTTCCTGACTACGGTGACACATTGAGGATGAACTGAAACGAATAAATACTAGCAAGTGAGACACTTAAGTGTAAAAAAAACAAGACTTACTTACTTACTGGTAAGTGGTAAACAAAAACATTATTAGATTGTATTATTAAACAAATTAAAACATTTTTTTCCACATAAACACGCACACAAAAGCACCTATTCCCAGGTACTGTACATTTGTACCGTATCTGTTTAATGTTTAAAATTACTCAAATGTTTAAAAGTATTTTTTTTTTAGCTAGCTCGATGCTAATTCACATTGGATAAATGAATTTTGTAATGTCTGTGTGCTCATGTTTTGTTTTGGTTATGTTCGGTTTGGTTTTTGGACCCTTTGTGCACTCTTGTTTGTTTTGTTTCCATGACAACCCATTAGTTTTCACCTGTCCTCATGTCACGCACCTGTCTCACTAATCATGTCACTGTTATTTAAGCCTGTCTTTTTCTGTTGATCGTCCTGGTGACATTATCCTTACCACCTCTGCTACCTTTCGTTCCAAGCCGTCGTTCCCTGCACGTTTTTTCATGCCACAGTAAGTGTTGTTTATTTCATGTTTATAGTTTTTGCCTTTGTGCAAGTTTTTGTTTCATTAGCCAAGTTTTTGTACATCCGCCTTGTGCGCGCTTTTCCTTTGTTCTTTTTGTTAGTGTAAAAATAAACATGTCCTCACCTTCACGCCTTGCCCGCGCCAACTTTCCTTTGCATTCCGGGAAAACACAACACCCCAAGGTCCACGTATTGACAGAATGTCACCAGCAAAAACGTGCAGGGAACAATGGCTTGGAATGAAAGGTGGCAGAGGTGGTAAGGATAGTGTCACCAGGATGATTAGCAGAAAAAGACAGGCTTAAATAACAGTGACATGATTAGTGACAGGTGCGCGAGTGCAAAACGCGAGACAGGTGCGTGACATGACAGGTGAAAACTAATGGGTTGTCATGGAAACAAAACAAACAAGAGTGCACAAAGGGTCCAAAAACCAAACCGAACATAACCGAAACAAAACATGAGCACACAGACATGACACATTTCAACACCTTTAAATTTGGTAATGAAAACTACCACTAAGAAGCATGTTGCAATCAGTTGCTGTGTAATAAATGCAATACTTACAGTTTCAACACTTTGTAGGGCTCAACAAAACATTCAACTTAATGGCAAAGACTACTTCCTGACTACAGTAACACACTGAGCAGGGGCGTCACTAGCTTTTAAGGACAGGGGGGGCTTAGCCCCCAGGAGATGCACAGGATGCGAGTGAACGTAGCGCACGAGCACAAAACTTCACAAACGGCTAAAAAAGACTTAGAAATTAATCATTGTTATTATTTCAGTGGGTTTATTTTCAATGTGTGTTCAGTACAACAACAAACAGTGACATTTTGTTTACAGCATCAACAAGAAACAATGACTTGCATGATCCTTCAAAATACACTGAAACACAATGAAAGTGGTGGCATTAGCCTCTAAGTTATTACTTCACAACATAGAGGCTAATGCCACCACTTTCGCTCACAATACAATAATTGTTTGTTCCCAAATATTTTGAAGTTGCACAGATTACATGTTGGGCACATATGTGACTAAAATAGTTGTAAATTCAAGCCCTGGAAATATTACTTAATTACTTGAATTAAAGTAATATCTGGATCGGGATAATTTGGCTTGTATATAATATATTTATATATATGTATATATATTATGGCAAGTCGTTAAGGAAATTAAATATATATGGAAGTCTGAATAGAAATGAGAAAGGTTTATATATACTGTAAATAAGAAAGACTTAGTCTGCTGATCTGAAAAAGAGCCAAAGCTGTCAAAGAGCTGAGGGACCATCTTCAAAGTGCAATGCTGAAACAAATAATGCAAACAATAAAATGTAACTTCCAGGGTTTGAGATGAATGTAGTCCCGTCGTCCCGTGGACGGTAAAAAGAAATGCACGGGACGAAACTAAATGCTACGATTTTAAATGGACGATGGCTTTTAACCATTTTTTTTCTTTTTCTTTTTATGTATTTATTCATTTTACATTTTATATTAAATGTCTTGGTTTTTCCACCCTCTGAAAATCCTATGAAATGTTTAACAAGCCATCCTATAATAATACAACAGCTATTAATGTAACAATACAATAAAACAAATATATATAATGATGTTTTTTTCATTATTTTAACAATAGGCAAATGTATATTACTTTATATAGATTCTATAAGAAATACAAAACTTAAAAACTAAATTATTCACAATTGCAGACACAAGGTTCTTGTTCTGCAGTGCTGTGTGCTAATGTGCTTCGTACACCTGCAGGACCGCAAGCAAGGTTGCAGAGAAAATGCGGACTGGATTTCGAGGGATGTGGGCATTTTCTATATGAACTAGTGGAATGGATTGCATACCGACGCACTAAAGGGGCTCTCTACCTTACGCTATGAAGTGAGGGGAAACTGAGTGAATAATGACAGGTTATATGATTATTTATTTCAATTCATATTCGGGCCAATATGTCGGCATGCATTTCTAAAAAAAAAAAAAAAAAAGGTTTTTTTTTTTTTTTTAACACCAAATTATTTAGGGGGGCTTAAGAACATTTTAGGGGGGCTTGAGCCCCCCTAAAATGGCCTAACAACGCCAATGACACTGAGGACAAACTGAAATGAATAAATACTAGCAAGTGAGACACATAAGTGTACAAAAAAAAAAACAAGACTTAACTCACTTACTTACTGTTAAATGTTAAAAACACAATTAGTTTGTATTATTAAACAAATTACAAAATGTTTTCCACATGAAAACACACACAAAAGTAACTATTCCCAGGTAGGGCTGAAACATAACACAATGTGGAAAAATGTGAATCATTTCCGGATAAATACAACACAT
>NC_084737.1:5094038-5096538 GCF_033978785.1 Entelurus aequoreus | reverse complement strand
AACAAAAAAATAAATACATATAAAACCAATATAAAATAAATATGATTATAAACAATTTTAAAGGGTAAAGCCAATTAAAACAGTAAATAGAAATCAACATTTTAAAAACACAGAGGACAACAAAAGACAACACAACTCACGTAGTGTTAAAAGCCAGAGAAAAGTTGCCCTCCAGTGGGTTCCTCGGACCACCAAACACTGTCACGAGAGCCGGGATCAGGACAATTTCCTTCACAAATGAAACTCTCAAAAGTCATCCCCATCTTCAAATCTGGAGACAAACACCTCTTCACAAATTACCGGCCCGTCTCCCTTCTGCCACAGTTGTCAAAAATATTGGAAAAATTATTTGATAATAGACTTCGTGGCTTCATTGAAAAGCACAAATTATTATCTGATTGTCAATATGGGTTCCGTCAAAATAGGTCAACTTCATTAGCTTTAAGTGATTTAATAGAAAACATTACTAATGGTATCGAGAAGAATACATTTGTTATAGGAATTTTTATTGACCTGCAAAAGGCTTTCGATACCATTGACCGCCAGATTTTGGTAAATAAACTGGAAAACTATGGCATAAGGGGAGTGGCAGGGAAATGGCTGAAGAGCTACTTGAATGAGAGACAGCAGATTGTTCAGATCGACCAATACCAATCTACACTCATGAACATAACCTGTGGAGTCCCCCAGGGGTCCATACTAGGACCCACACTATTTATAATGTATATCAATGAAATATGTAAAGTATCAACACTGCTGGAGTTCATCCTCTTTGCTGACGATACAACCATTACATGTGCAGGTGACCACATGAAGCAACTTCTGGCCTCTGTAACTGAGGAGATGATCAAGTTCAAAACTTGGTTTAATACCAACAACTTGTCTCTGAATGTAAAGAAGACCAAAATCATGCTCTTTAGCAATCGAAAAAGTAATATACCCATCAGGATTGTTAGTGATGATACACCAATAGATTATGTTCAACAAAAATCATTCTTAGGAGTGGTAATAGATGGAAATATATCATGGAAGCCTCATATAAGTTACTTGTGGTTAAAGGTTGCTAAATGTGTTGGAATGATGAGGAGATGATGTCATTTATTGAACACCAATGCTCTGCTGTTATTGTACCATTCATTTATTATGTTGTATTTAAATTATTGTGTTGAAGTCTGGGGAAATTGTTATAAATCCCATCTACAGCCTTTAGTCACTCTGCAGAAAAAGGCCATTAGGATTGTGTCCAATGTTCACTACAGACATCATTCAAATCCACTATTCATGGAGTTAAAGCAACTTAAACTGCACCATGTCATCAAATTTAAAACTGCTCAAATTATGTTTAGGGCATCCCAAAACTCTCTACCATCCAATATACAGAACCTATTCCAGGATAGAGATGCTCACCATAGGTACAGTCTAAGAGGAAACAACAAATGATATTTGCCTACATTTAGAACAACTTTAAAGTCAATGTGCATTTCAGTGCGTGGAGTCAGTCTGTGGAACAACTTAGGGGAAGAGTTAAAAACGTGTTCTAACATGATTCAATTTAAAAGACTGTTTAAAAAAGAAGTACTGAAGAAGTACGAGGAGGAAAGAGAGTGACGCCCTCAGCACAGAGCGATGGGAGAGAGCTGTATGGTCAGAGAGTGTTTGGGCCTGTGTGTGTGTGTGTGTGTGTGTGTGTGTGTGTGTGTGTGTGTGTGTGTGTGTGTGTGTTTGTTTTGTCTCGTCTTGTCTTGTCTCAAAGTAACAGTGGTACTATTGTATTGTTAGTGTACAGGAGCTTTTCTTGTTTTTGTTTGTATAATATTGTTCTTGTATTATATTGTTTATGTTAAATGTGGAATGAGTGAGAGGGGTTGGGATATTATAAGCATCTGCTTCATCCAACCCCTTTTCAAGCCTTGCATAAATGTCTCTGCCAAAATGTAAAAAAAATAAATAAAAAATAAAATGTTTTGTTGTACTGTGCAGGTTTGAAATAAATACTTCAATTCAATTCAATTCAACCCTAACCCCTAACCCTTAACCTTAACCCTTAACCCCAACCCCAACCCCAACCCAACCCCAACCCCAACCCCAACCCCAACCCCAAACCCTAACCTTAACCTTAACCTTAACCCTAACCCTAACCCTAACCCTACCCCAACCCCAACCCCAACCCCAACCCCAACCCCAACCCCAACCCCAACCCTAACCCTAACCCCAACCCCAACCCCAACCCCAACCCCAACCCTAACCCTAACCCCAACCCCAACCCCAACCCTACCCCAACCCCAACCCCAACCCCAACCCCAACCCTAACCCCAACCCCAAACCCTAACCCTAACCCTAACCCTAACCCTAACCCTAACCCTACCCCAACCCCAACCCCAACCCTAACCCTAACCCCAACCCCAACCCCAACCCCAACCCTACCCCAACCCCAACCCCAACCCCAACCCCAACCCCAACCCCAACCCTAACCCTAACCCTAACCCTACCCCTACTCCAA
>NC_084737.1:5018388-5094018 GCF_033978785.1 Entelurus aequoreus | reverse complement strand
ACTGTATGTTGGAGGAGATTATAATGATGTACATCTATACATGACTGTATGTTGGAGGAGATTATAATGATGTACATCTATACATGACTGTATGTTGGAGGAGATTATAATGATGTACATCTATACATGACTGTATGTTGGAGGAGATTATAATGATGTACATCTATACATGACTGTATGTTGGAGGAGATTATAATGATGTACATCTATACATGACTGTATGTTGTAGGAGATTATAATGATGTACATCTTTACATGACTGTATGTTGGAGGAGATTATAATGATGTACATCTTTACATGACTGTATGTTGGAGGAGATTATAATGATGTACATCTTTACATGACTATGTTGGAGGAGATTATAATGATGTACATCTATACATGACTGTATGTTGGAGGAGATTATAATGATGTACATCTATACATGACTGTATGTTGGAGGAGATTATAATGATGTACATCTATACATGACTGTATGTTGGAGGAGATTATAATGATGTACATCTATACATGACTGTATGTTGGAGGAGATTATAATGATGTACATCTATACATGACTGTATGTTGGAGGAGATTATAATGATGTACATCTATACATGACTGTATGTTGGAGGAGATTATAATGATGTACATCTATACATGACTGTATGTTGGAGGAGATTATAATGATGTACATCTATACATGACTGTATGTTGGAGGAGATTATAATGATGTACATCTATACATGACTGTATGTTGGAGGAGATTATAATGATGTACATCTATACATGACTGTATGTTGGAGGAGATTATAATGATGTACATCTATACATGACTGTATGTTGGAGGAGATTATAATGATGTACATCTATACATGACTGTATGTTGTAGGAGATTATAATGATGTACATCTTTACATGACTGTATGTTGGAGGAGATTATAATGATGTACATCTTTACATGACTGTATGTTGGAGGAGATTATAATGATGTACATCTATACATGACTGTATGTTGGAGGAGATTATAATGATGTACATCTATACATGACTGTATGTTGGAGGAGATTATAATGATGTACATCTTTACATGACTGTATGTTGGAGGAGATTATAATGATGTACATCTATACATGACTGTATGTTGGAGGAGATTATAATGATGTACATCTATACATGACTGTATGTTGGAGGAGATTATAATGATGTACATCTATACATGACTGTATGTTGGAGGAGATTATAATGATGTACATCTATACATGACTGTATGTTGGAGGAGATTATAATGATGTACATCTATACATGACTGTATGTTGGAGGAGATTATAATGATGTACATCTATACATGACTGTATGTTGGAGGAGATTATAATGATGTACATCTATACATGACTGTATGTTGGAGGAGATTATAATGATGTACATCTATACATGACTGTATGTTGGAGGAGATTATAATGATGTACATCTTTACATGACTGTATGTTGGAGGAGATTATAATGATGTACATCTATACATGACTGTATGTTGGAGGAGATTATAATGATGTACATCTATACATGACTGTATGTTGGAGGAGATTATAATGATGTACATCTATACATGACTGTATGTTGGAGGAGATTATAATGATGTACATCTATACATGACTGTATGTTGGAGGAGATTATAATGATGTACATCTATACATGACTGTATGTTGGAGGAGATTATAATGATGTACATCTATACATGACTGTATGTTGGAGGAGATTATAATGATGTACATCTATACATGACTGTATGTTGGAGGAGATTATAATGATGTACATCTATACATGACTGTATGTTGGAGGAGATTATAATGATGTACATCTATACATGACTGTATGTTGTAGGAGATTATAATGATGTACATCTTTACATGACTGTATGTTGGAGGAGATTATAATGATGTACATCTTTACATGACTGTATGTTGGAGGAGATTATAATGATGTACATCTTTACATGACTGTATGTTGGAGGAGATTATAATGATGTACATCTATACATGACTGTATGTTGGAGGAGATTATAATGATGTACATCTATACATGACTGTATGTTGGAGGAGATTATAATGATGTACATCTATACATGACTGTATGTTGGAGGAGATTATAATGATGTACATCTATACATGACTGTATGTTGGAGGAGATTATAATGATGTACATCTTTACATGACTGTATGTTGGAGGAGATTATAATGATGTACATCTATACATGACTGTATGTTGGAGGAGATTATAATGATGTACATCTATACATGACTGTATGTTGGAGGAGATTATAATGATGTACATCTATACATGACTGTATGTTGGAGGAGATTATAATGATGTACATCTATACATGACTGTATGTTGGAGGAGATTATAATGATGTACATCTATACATGACTGTATGTTGGAGGAGATTATAATGATGTACATCTATACATGACTGTATGTTGGAGGAGATTATAATGATGTACATCTATACATGACTGTATGTTGTAGGAGATTATAATGATGTACATCTTTACATGACTGTATGTTGGAGGAGATTATAATGATGTACATCTTTACATGACTGTATGTTGGAGGAGATTATAATGATGTACATCTATACATGACTGTATGTTGGAGGAGATTATAATGATGTACATCTTTACATGACTGTATGTTGGAGGAGATTATAATGATGTACATCTTTACATGACTGTATGTTGGAGGAGATTATAATGATGTACATCTATACATGACTGTATGTTGGAGGAGATTATAATGATGTACATCTATACATGACTGTATGTTGGAGGAGATTATAATGATGTACATCTTTACATGACTGTATGTTGGAGGAGATTATAATGATGTACATCTTTACATGACTGTATGTTGGAGGAGATTATAATGATGTACATCTATACATGACTGTATGTTGGAGGAGATTATAATGATGTACATCTTTACATGACTGTATGTTGGAGGAGATTATAATGATGTACATCTTTACATGACTGTATGTTGGAGGAGATTATAATGATGTACATCTATACATGACTGTATGTTGGAGGAGATTATAATGATGTACATCTATACATGACTGTATGTTGGAGGAGATTATAATGATGTACATCTTTACATGACTGTATGTTGGAGGAGATTATAATGATGTACATCTTTACATGACTGTATGTTGGAGGAGATTATAATGATGTACATCTATACATGACTGTATGTTGGAGGAGATTATAATGATGTACATCTATACATGACTGTATGTTGGAGGAGATTATAATGATGTACATCTATACATGACTGTATGTTGGAGGAGATTATAATGATGTACATCTATACATGACTGTATGTTGGAGGAGATTATAATGATGTACATCTATACATGACTGTATGTTGTAGGAGATTATAATGATGTACATCTTTACATGACTGTATGTTGGAGGAGATTATAATGATGTACATCTTTACATGACTGTATGTTGGAGGAGATTATAATGATGTACATCTATACATGACTGTATGTTGGAGGAGATTATAATGATGTACATCTTTACATGACTATGTTGGAGGAGATTATAATGATGTACATCTTTACATGACTGTATGTTGGAGGAGATTATAATGATGTACATCTATACATGACTGTATGTTGGAGGAGATTATAATGATGTACATCTATACATGACTGTATGTTGGAGGAGATTATAATGATGTACATCTTTACATGACTGTATGTTGGAGGAGATTATAATGATGTACATCTTTACATGACTGTATGTTGGAGGAGATTATAATGATGTACATCTATACATGACTGTATGTTGGAGGAGATTATAATGATGTACATCTTTACATGACTGTATGTTGGAGGAGATTATAATGATGTACATCTTTACATGACTGTATGTTGGAGGAGATTATAATGATGTACATCTATACATGACTGTATGTTGGAGGAGATTATAATGATGTACATCTATACATGACTGTATGTTGGAGGAGATTATAATGATGTACATCTTTACATGACTGTATGTTGGAGGAGATTATAATGATGTACATCTTTACATGACTGTATGTTGGAGGAGATTATAATGATGTACATCTATACATGACTGTATGTTGGAGGAGATTATAATGATGTACATCTATACATGACTGTATGTTGGAGGAGATTATAATGATGTACATCTATACATGACTGTATGTTGGAGGAGATTATAATGATGTACATCTATACATGACTGGTCCTGGACGTGCCAAATAGGCATTGCTGGCATTCTTAGTGTCATGAATATGTGTTAGTTGATTTTAAAGTGTTTGTAAAAGTAATCTGGTGATTGATCTAACATGATAGTTGTATGTATGTACTATCATGTTAAATAGTTGTATGTATGTACTATCATGTTAGATAGTTATATGTATGTACTATCATGTTAGATAGTTATATGTATGTACTATCATGTTAGATAGTTGTATGTATGTACTATCATGTTAGATAGTTGTATGTATGTACTATCATGTTAGATAGTTGTATGTATGTACTATCATGTTAGATAGTTGTATGTATGTACTATCATGTTAGATAGTTATATGTATGTACTATCATGTTAGATAGTTATATGTATGTACTATCATGTTAGATAGTTGTATGTATGTACTATAATGTTAGATAGTTGTATGTATGTACTATCATGTTAGATAGTTGTAAAGAACACAAGGAGACTACAATGCATCTTTTGTTCAACAGACAACCAGGACAGGCGTGAATGAAATATTGGTGTGCAAAGAACATTTAAGTAGCAGTCTAGCTGCTCTGTTGATGATGAGGCCAACAAACAAATGATTTCTGGCCACTGAGCGCTGACAAAAGAGCGTCTGGTCCAGGCAGTGTGGTATGTGGCACCCTGCGGTGTTGGAACCACCAATCTAACTACCATCCACACACTCCACTCACCTTGGACAATCTAACTACCATCCACACACTCCACTCACCTTGGACAATCTAACTACCATCCACACACTCCACTCACCTTGGACAATCAAACTACCATCCACACACTCCACTCACCTTGGACAATCTAACTACCATCCACACACTCCACTCACCTTGGACAATCTAACTACCATCCACACACTCCACTCACCTTGGACAATCAAACTACCATCCACACACTCCACTCACCTTGGACAATCTAACTACCATCCACACACTCCACTCACCTTGGACAATCTAACTACCATCCACACACTCCACTCACCTTGGACAATATAACTACCATCCACACACTCCACTCACCTTGGACAATCAAACTACCATCCACACACTCCACTCACCTTGGACAATCTAACTACCATCCACACACTCCACTCACCTTGGACAATCTAACTACCATCCACACACTCCACTCACCTTGGACAATCAAACTACCATCCACACACTCCACTCACCTTGGACAATCAAACTACCATCCACACACTCCACTCACCTTGGACAATCTAACTACCATCCACACACTCCACTCACCTTGGACAATCTAACTACCATCCACACACTCCACTCACCTTGGACAATCAAACTACCATCCACACACTCCACTCACCTTGGACAATCTAACTACCATCCACACACTCCACTCACCTTGGACAATCTAACTACCATCCACACACTCCACTCACCTTGGACAATCAAACTACCATCCACACACTCCACTCACCTTGGACAATCTAACTACCATCCACACACTCCGCTCACCTTGGACAATCTAACTACCATCCACACACTCCACTCACCTTGGACAATCTAACTACCATCCACACACTCCACTCACCTTGGACAATCTAACTACCATCCACACACTCCACTCACCTTGGACAATCTAACTACCATCCACACACTCCACTCACCTTGGACAATCTAACTACCATCCACACACTCCACTCACCTTGGACAATCTAACTACCATCCACACACTCCACTCACCTTGGACAATCTAACTACCATCCACAAACTCCGCTCACCTTGGACAATCTAACTACCATCCACACACTCCACTCACCTTGGACAATCTAACTACCATCCACACACTCCACTCACCTTGGACAATCTAACTACCATCCACACACTCCACTCACCTTGGACAATCTAACTACCATCCACACACTCCACTCACCTTGGACAATCTAACTACCATCCACACACTCCGCTCACCTTGGACAATCTAACTACCATCCACACACTCCGCTCACCTTGGACAATCTAACTACCATCCACACACTCCGCTCACCTTGGACAATCTAACTACCATCCACACACTCCGCTCACCTTGGACAATCTAACTACCATCCACACACTCCGCTCACCTTGGACAATCTAACTACCATCCACACACTCCACTCACCTTGGACAATCAAACTACCATCCACACACTCCACTCACCTTGGACAATCAAACTACCATCCACACACTCCACTCACCTTGGACAATCTAACTACCATCCACACACTCCACTCACCTTGGACAATCAAACTACCATCCACACACTCCACTCACCTTGGACAATCTAACTACCATCCACACACTCCACTCACCTTGGACAATCTAACTACCATCCACACACTCCGCTCACCTTGGACAATCTAACTACCATCCACACACTCCGCTCACCTTGGACAATCAAACTACCATCCACACACCCCACTCACCTTGGACAATCTAACTACCATCCACACACTCCACTCACCTTGGACAATCTAACTACCATCCACACACTCCACTCACCTTGGACAATCTAACTACCATCCACACACTCCACTCACCTTGGACAATCTAACTACCATCCACACACTCCACTCACCTTGGACAATCTAACTACCATCCACACACTCCGCTCACCTTGGACAATCTAACTACCATCCACACACTCCACTCACCTTGGACAATCTAACTACCATCCACACACTCCGCTCACCTTGGACAATCTAACTACCATCCACACACTCCGCTCACCTTGGACAATCTAACTACCATCCACACACTCCGCTCACCTTGGACAATCTAACTACCATCCACACACTCCACTCACCTTGGACAATCTAACTACCATCCACACACTCCACTCACCTTGGACAATCTAACTACCATCCACACACTCCGCTCACCTTGGACAATCTAACTACGTTTGTACTGCGGTCTGGTGGCCTGCAAGGCTTTTATTCATTTATTTTATTTTATTTTTTTAAAATGTATTTTTAATTTTAATTTTTATTATTTACTTATTTTATTTATTTTTATTTGTTATTTTTAATTTAATTTAATTTAATTTAATTCTTATTTTTTAAATGTTTTTATTTTTTTAATTTTTTTTTTATTTTTGTTATTATTATTATTATTATTTTTGTTTAATCTTATTATTTATTTGTGTGTGGCGTCGCGCGGGTCTCGCTTCCTGTTGGGTGTGGTCCGTGCCCTTGTGGCCCGACCTTGCGCTTTGGGGTCTCTGTTGGCGACTTGATGTGGTGGCGGCGCGGCGCCAATGTCTGGTCTGGATGCTGTGTCTCAGTTGTTTGGGCGGTGGTGTGTTTGTGCGGGTTTGGGTTGGGGTGGTGGGGTATTTTGGTGGGGGGGGTGTTGGTGTCTCTTGTTTGCGTGTTGGCGTTTGGGCTGGCTGGCGGGCTGGCGCTGGCTGGTCTCCGTGATCCTGTTGGCGTGTGGTTGCCGGTCGCAGTTTTTTTTTGATCGCTTTGATTTGATTGGGTGGTGCTGGCTGTCTGGGGGTATTGCAGCTGCTGTTTCTGCTGCCGTTTGTTTGTGGTGTGGGCGCCTGTGGCTGCTGGGTCTGGTGCGGGGGTGTGGCTGATGTTGTGACTGGTGGCAGCATGCGCGCGTGGTGTTTGTCGGGGCTGACAAACTGTGTATATGTATGTATATGTGTGTGTATGTATGTATGTATGTATGTATGTATATATATGTGTATGTGTATATATGTGTATGTATATGTATGTGTGTACATGTGTATGTGTATGTATATAGATATGTATGTATATTTCTGGGGGTACGTTTTGGGCCTGTCTGTCAGGTGGGGGTCGGCGCCTCAGGCTACTGCATCCGGACTGCGTGTCTGGAGCTCCTGGGTCCCGCCGTCCATCCCTTCCGGGTGCCCGTCTTGGTTGGGGCCTGCTGGGTCTAGTCCCTGCGTCTACTGTGGTAGCTTGGTGCTGCAGGGTATTCCGAGGTGCTGCGAGTCGGCCAGTTGTTGGGGGTAGTGACCTTATGTGTCAGCATGTCTGTGATCTTATTTTAATTCATTTTTTAAAAATATATCTAATTATTTTTATTTTTAAATATATTTTATTAATATTATTTTTTTTAAATTTTTGTTATTTTTAAATTTTATTTTTTCCCCCCCCTACCCCAGGGGGGGAACTCGGCGGGGCGGTTGCTGGTTGTTCCATCTCCATCGTTGGGGTCCCTGCGGGTGGGGTGGGTGGTTCCAGTGGCCCCGTGCTGGGTGGTCCTGTGGCGGCCGACTTGGGTGGGGTGGCCGGGGGCTGGCCTCGCCGCGCTCTCCGGGGGTGGGGGGGGGGGGTGGGCTCATGGGGGCCCAGTTGCCGGTGGGGCAGGGGCGGTCTTCCCGTCCGGTTGCGGGGGGTCTCTGGGCCCCTCGGGCGGGGTGTCCCGCCTTTCTGCCTGTGTGGGGTGTGGTCTCTTTCTGGCTTGGGGTCTGGCTGTCCCCTGCTTTTCTCGTGCCTTGTCCTCTGCCGGGTGCGTCTGTCTGCGGCCTGCTGCTGGCCCTTGTGGGCGGCACGGTGGGCCGGGCTCTGGGGTTCCTGTCGCTGTCCGGCTTGGCTGCGTGGGGGCGGTGGTCCCTGGTTCCCTGGGCACCACACCTACTGTTTGTGGGATGGGCTCTCGGGGAGGCTGGGGCCGTACTCTGGCTCCCACACACACTGGGAGTCAAATGTATTGTACATACAAATTCACATATACTCACATACATACATACACAGACATACATAGGTACCTACGCTCCCACATACATATACAAATACAGTACATATTTACACACTCAAAGTTCGTACATCCACACGCACATTCATTATACAAACATACACATACTGTACATATACATTCACTGTACAAACACATACATATACATTCACTGTACAAACACACATATACACATACTGTACATATACATTCACTGTACAAGCACACATATACACATACTGTACATATACACTCACTGTACAAACACACACATACACATACTGTACATATACATTCACTGTACAAGCACACATATACACATACTGTACATATACATTCACTGTACAAACACACATATACACATACTGTACATATACATTCACTGTACAAGCACACATATACACATACTGTACATATACATTCACTGTACAAACACACATATACACATACTGTACATATACATTCACTGTACAAACACACATACTGTATACACATACTGTACATATACATTCACTGTACAAGCACACATATACACATACTGTACATATACATTCACTGTACAAACACACATATACACATACTGTACATATACATTCACTGTACAAGCACACACATACACATACTGTACATATACAAGTACACATGCACACATACACTCATGCACATAATCAGGTTTCATCAAACATATATTAACGTTGTTGCCCTAGGGTAAACTGGGTATAACACATGGCACACTGACAAAGCTCAACCTAGTGTTACTATAACAATCTACAAGGTTAATTGGTTCCGGTTCACCGTGCGTGACTGCTCGCCGTCTGTTCGCTGTTGCGAAAAAGCTAAGTAGCGCTCTATCTGTGTGCTTTTAATTGTTCTACAGCTTTCTTTATCACTTCTCAAACATTTTTAGTGGTACTATTTAACTTGCAAATCACCCGATCCCTGTCCCACCACCCTTTCCTGAGCTAGCTAGCTGCTAAGCTAGCGCGGAGAAAGGCAGCGCCGGTCAGTAAGAAGCTACTCCTACAGACCGCGACCACTTCCCTGAGGACAGCAGGAACTTCACTCGGTGACAGAAAACACTGTGAGTAATGGCTTCCTGCGCGTCTTGCACCATACTCACGGAGAGGTTGGCTCTGCTAGAGGGCCGTGTCCGCCAGTTAGAGCAGAGTAATGTCGTAACTTTAGATGTTGCGGACACATCTGCTAGCGTTAGCTGTAGCGAGCTAACTAGCCCAGCTTGTAGCAGTCCTAAGCGGCCTACAAGCTACGGTGTACCGGTTGAGACGCATAATAGATTTAGCTCTTTAGCTAGTCCTACACCCCAGTCTACCGGGCACCACACCTTAGTTATAGGGGACTCCATCACCCGAAACATAAAGCTTAGCAAACCAGCCACAATAAAGTGTATCCCCGGGGCCAGAGCACCTGACATTGAAGCTAATCTTAGGGAGCTAACTCGCAACAGGCCTAGTAAACACGTACGACAGGCTAATCGCACCACTAATTATGCGAATATAGTTGTACACGTTGGCTCCAATGACACTAGAATGAGACAGTCAGAGATTACAAAGAGAAACATAGCCAGGACTTGTGATCTCGCCAGAAAGATGTCCAGGCATCGAGTAATTGTCTCTGGCCCCCTGCCTGCGAGAGGCAATGATGAGAGATATAGCAGATTAGTCTCGCTTAACAAGTGGTTGGCTAGCTACTGTAGGACGCAGGGACTAACGTTTATTGATAACTGGCCCTCTTTCTGGGGCAAACCAGGCTTGCTGATGAGAGACGGCCTTCACCCTAACCAGGAAGGCACCATCATCCTGTCTAGAAACATAGACTACTATTTAAGTCTCACTTGACTGACTACACTAGAGCAAGCCCGGTCACAGGCAATTACAATGTCTGTTAGTCCGGGTGAGGAGTCAGTTAAGCTAGAACTAGCCAGCGCCAGGCTGGATAATCCATGTACGCATAGCAATTCTCTTAGAATAATACACAATTCACATAATGTTTTTTCTGTTGTGTCTGTGTCAGAGGTGGACATGCATTCTACTGAGGTGGCAAATTATGATATGTCCAGTCTATTGCAGCACCAAGCAAACAATCGGAAAATTCCCGTCATATCAATTCCTAGATATGGTCGAAACTATTTAAAGTGCACTACGCATAATAAACGCAACATTGTTAATATTGCCACTACGGATAATCTTAACAAAAACTCGTCAAAACAGCCCAATACCTATAATATGGGCTTTTTAAACATAAGATCATTGTCTCCCAAGGCGTTATTGGTTAATGAGGTCATTAGAGACAACAATCTTAACGTCATTGGTCTTAGCGAAACCTGGCTCAAACCGGACGAATTTTTTGCGCTCAATGAGGCATCTCCTCCTAACTATACGAATGCGCATGTTGCCCGCCCTCTTAAAAGGGGAGGGGGGTGTCGCACTAATATACAATGAAAATTTCAACCTTACCCCTAACCTAAATAATAAATATAAATCGTTTGAGGTGCTTACTATGAGGTCTGTCACACCGCTACCTCTCGACCTGGCTGTTATCTACCGCCCCCCTGGGCCCTATTCGGACTTTATCAGTGAATTCTCAGAGTTCGTTGCTGATCTAGTGACGCACGCCGACAATATAATCATAATGGGGGACTTTAATATCCATATGAATACCCCATCGGACCCTCAGTGCGTGGCGCTCCAAACCATAATTGATAGCTGTGGTCTTACACAAATAATACATGAACCCACGCATCGCAACGGTAATACAATAGATCTAGTGCTTGTCAGAGGTGTCACCACCTCCAAAGTTATGATACTTCCATATACTAAAGTAATGTCCGATCATTACCTTATAAAATTTGAAGTTTTGACTCTTTGTCAACAAGCTAATAATAATAATAACTGCTATAGCGGCCGCAACATTAATGCTGCCACAACGATGACTCTTGCTGACCTACTGCCTTCGGTAATAGCACCATTCCCAAATTATGTCGGCTCTATTGATAAACTCACTAACAACTTTGACGATGCCTTGCGCGAAATTATTGATAGTATAGCACCGCTAAAGCAAAAAAGGGCCCCTAAAAGGCGCACCCCATGGTTTACAGAAGAAATTAGAGCTCATAAATTATCATGTAGAAAACTGGAACGCAAATGGTGCGCGACTAAACTTGAGGTTTTCCATCAAGCATGGAGTGATAGTTTAATAACTTATAAACGCATGCTTACCTTAGCTAAAGCTAAATACTACTCAAATCTCATCCGCCTCAACAAAAACGATCCTAAATTTCTGTTTAGTACAGTAGCATCGCTAACCCAACAAGGGACTCCTCCCAGTAGCTCCACCCACTCGGCAGATGATTTTATGAATTTCTTTAATAAGAAAATTGAACTCATTAGAAAGGAGATTAAAGACAACGCATCCCAGCTACAACTGGGTTCTATTAACACAAATACGACTGTATATACGACGGACACTGCCCTCCAAAATAGTCTCTCTATTTTTGATGAAATAACATTAGAGGAATTATTACAGCGTGTAAGTGGGATAAAACAAACAACATGTTTACTTGACCCACTTCCTGGGAAACTTATCAAGGAACTGTTTGTATTATTAGGTCCATCAGTGTTAAATATTATAAACTTATCACTTTCCTCCGGCACTGTTCCCCTAGCATTCAAAAAAGCGGTTATTCATCCTCTGCTCAAAAGACCTAACCTCGATCCTGACCTCATGGTAAACTACCGACCGGTCTCCCACCTTCCGTTTATTTCCAAAATTCTCGAAAAAACTGTTGCACAGCAGCTAAATGAACACTTAGTGACTAACAATCTCTGTGAACCTTTTCAATCCGGTTTCAGGGCAAATCACTCTACGGAGACAGCCCTCGCAAAAATGACTAATGATCTATTGCTAACGATGGATTCTGATGCGTCATCTATGTTGCTGCTTCTTGATCTTAGCGCCGCTTTCGATACCGTCGATCATAATATTTTATTAGAGCGTATCAAAACACGTATTGGTATGTCAGACTTAGCCTTGTCTTGGTTTAACTCTTATCTTACTGACAGGATGCAGTGCGTCTCCCATAACAATGTGACCTCGGACTATGTCAAGGTAACGTGCGGAGTTCCCCAGGGTTCGGTTCTTGGCCCTGCACTCTTTAGTATTTACATGCTGCCGCTGGGTGACATCATACGCAAGTACGGTGTTAGCTTTCACTGTTATGCTGATGACACTCAACTCTACATGCCCCTAAAGCTGACCAACACGCCGGACTGTAGTCAGCTGGAGGCGTGTCTTAATGAAATTAAACAATGGATGTCCGCTAACTTTTTGCAACTCAACGCTAAGAAAACGGAAATGCTGATTATCGGTCCTGCTAGACACCAACATCTATTTAATAATACCACCTTAACATTTGACAACCAAACAATTAAACAAGGAGACTCGGTAAAGAATCTGGGTATTATCTTCCACCCAACTCTCTCGTTTGAGTCACACATTAAGAGTGTTACTAAAACGGCCTTCTTTCATCTCCGTAATATCGCTAAAATTCGTTCCATCTTGTCCACTAGCGACGCTGAGATCATTATTCATGCGTTCGTTACGTCTCGTCTCGATTACTGTAACGTATTATTTTCGGGCCTCCCTATGTCTAGCATTAAAAGATTACAGTTGGTACAAAATGCTGCTGCAATGCTTTTGACAAAAACAAGAAAGTTTGATCATATTACGCCTATACTGGCTCACCTGCACTGGCTTCCTGTGCACTTAAGATGCGACTTTAAGGTTTTACTACTTACGTATAAAATATTACACGGTTTAGCTCCAGCCTATCTCGCCGATTGTATTGTACCATATGTCCCGACAAGAAATCTGCGTTCAAAGAACTCCGGCTTATTAGTGATTCCCAGAGCCAAAAAAAAGTCTGCGGGCTATAGAGCGTTTTCTATTCGGGCTCCAGTACTCTGGAATGCCCTCCCGGTAACAGTTAGAGATGCTACCTCAGTAGAAGCATTTAAGTCCCATCTTAAAACTCATTTGTATAATCTAGCCTTTAAATAGACCCCCCCTTTTTTAGACCAGTTGATCTGCCGTTTCTTTTCTTCTCTCCTCTTCTCCCCTGTCCCTTGCGAGGGGGAGTTGCATAGGTCCGGTGGCCATGGATGAAGTGCTGGCTGTCCAGAGCCGGGACCCCGGGTGGACCACTAGCCTGTGCATCGGTTGGGGACATCTCTGCGCTGCTGACCCGTCTCCGCTCGGGATGGTTTCCTGTTGGCCCCGCTGTGGACTGGACTCCCGCTGATGTGTTGGCCCCGCTGTGGACTGGACTCCCGCTGATGTGTTGGATCCACTGTGGACTGGACTTTCACAATGTTATGTCAGACCCACTCGACATCCGTTGCTTTCGGTCTCCCCTAGAGGGGGGGGGTTACCCACATATGCGGTCCTCTCCAAGGTTTCTCATAGTCATTCACCGACGTCCCACTGGGGTGAGTTTTTCCTTGCCCGTATGTGGGCTCTGTACCGAGGATGTCGTTGTGGCTTGTACAGCCCTTTGAGACACTTGTGATTTAGGGCTATATAAATAAACATTGATTGATTGATTGAATGTAGGTTGCTTCTCTTTCTTCCCCTCCATTTTTCTGCATTCTTTCGTATCTCAAGTTATCATGACGTATATGTATTGTTGCATTTGAACAATTGTATTGTTGATAATAAAGGTCAAGTATTGGTATTGTTTATTATCAACAGCGCTATTTCTATTGGTATTTGTGTTGCTCCATTTGTAGTGTAATAATGCTCATTGTCATTTCTGTATTGTTTTTTATTTTCGCTAACTGCTTATTTGCTATTACTTTTACCATCATATTTGTACATGTCCTATTTGCTGATGTTGCTCTGTTGTTGTTGTTGTTGTTGTTTTTGTTGTTGTTTTTGTCTCTCTGTCTAATCCCCCTCTTGTCCCCACAATTCCCCCCTCTGTCTTCCTTTTTCTCTCTTTCTATCCCCTCCTGCTCCGGCCCGGCTGCACCAAATGATGATATAAATACATTTAATAAAGTCAAATACAAATAAGGCAACAAGAGAAGTATCCTACACTTCTCTTTTGTAAAGTAAATGTGAACAGCCGATATGGGCATCTACATCTACTGTATGATCATCTACATCTACTATATGATCATCTACATCCACTATATGATCATCTACATCTACTGTATGATCATCTACATCTACTATATGATCATCTACATCTACTATATGATCATCTACATCTACTATATGATCATCTACATCTACTATATGATCATCTACATCTACTATATGATCATCTACTATATGATCATCTACTATATGATCATCTACATCTACTATATGATCATCTACATCTACTATATGATCATCTACATCTACTATATGATCATCTACATCTACTATATGATCATCTACATCTACTATATGATCATCTACATCTACTATATGATCATCTACATCTGCTATATGATCATCTACATCTACTATATGATCATCTACATCTACGATCATCTACATCTACTATATGATCATCTACATCTACTATATGATCATCTACATCTACTATATGATCATCTACATCTGCTATATGATCATCTACATCTACTATATGATCATCTACATCTACTATATGATCATCTACATCTACTATATGATCATCTACATCTACTATATGATCATCTACATCTGCTATATGATCATCTACATCTACTATATGATCATCTACATCTACTATATGATCATCTACATCTACTATATGATCATCTACATCTACTATATGATCATCTACATCTGCTATATGATCATCTACATCTACTATATGATCATCTACATCTGCTATATGATCATCTACATCTACTATATGATCATCTACATCTGCTATATGATCATCTACATCTACTATATGATTTGCCTGAGAAGCTGGACAGGACAAAAAAAAAAAAAAGAAAATGGATGGATGGATGGAAATGAAGTAAGATGGATGAGTTGCAAGTCAGCAGTGTGGGCGGGGCACCAGGTCTGTGTGGGCGGGGCACCAGGTCTGCGTGGGCGGGGCACCAGGTCTATGTGCACGTGCCGCCTGCTCTCGTGTTTTCCCACGCTGCTGCGGACATGAATGAAGAAGAAGGAGAAGAAGGAAAGAGGTAGTGAGTGAGGAGCCAGTTGAGGACCATTGTCCACTTACACGCGTGAGCAGATGACACGACACTAACTAAGCACTTTATTATTATCATTTTCAATCAAAACAATCCTCTTTTGTGGAAGCGGAATCAGTGCTTGCTAGCTTCGGCTCTCAGCCAATCAGCGTCCGCCTCAGCCCTTACGTAAGCAACAAACCACGCCCCTTGTTCCGGACTGAAAGCTGGAACATTTTGTTTTTTTTTGCAGGCACAAAATAATTCTCTGCTCCTTTTTCTTGCTTCACGCTGACTTTGTTCGGAGGCAACAAGAGCGCCACACTTCTAGTCGGGATTCAAGTAATGCGATGTAAACAATGCAAAGCAGGTCCGTGTAACAATGGATGTTTGCGAGCGGAAAAGAGGGATGAAGGTCTGCCGGAGGAATGTGGCCAAAGTCCTCCGCTCCCTCAAGGTGGAGGACAATAACAAGCACCCGGAGCCCATGGACCAGGACCAGGACTACTGCTTCTCCGTCAGCTTCCTGCGGACAGGTAGGCCCGAGTCGTCCTTGCCCCCCCGCTACACCTTGATCCGGGAGGTGGGCCGGGGCAGCTACGGGGTGGTGTACGAGGCCCTCGCCCGGACCAGCGGAGCCCGCTTGGCGGTGAAAAGGCTCCAGTGCGACGCCCCGGAAAACGTGGAACTGGCTTTGGCCGAGTTCTGGGCCCTGACCAGCCTGGAGAACCGACACCAGAACGTGGTCCAGCTGGAGGAGTGCGTCCTGCAGAGGAACGGACTGGCCCAGAAGATGAGCCATGGCAACAAGACCTCCAAACAATACCTGAGACTGGTGGAGACCTCACTCAAAGGTACACGCACCATTTTGCAACTACACCACTCAACTATGCAATACACCACTAAACTATTCAATACACCACTAAACTATTCAATACACCACTAAACACACCACTCAACTATGCAATAAACCACTAAACTATTCAATACACCACTCAACTACACCAGTAAACACACCACTCAACTACACCAGTAAACACACCACTCAACTATTCAATACACCACTAAACTATTAAATACACCAATAAACTACACCAGTAAACTTAAATACACTAGTAAACACCTAAACTATTAAATACACCAGTAAACACACCACTAAACTATTAAATACACCAGTGAACTACACCAGTAAACTATTAAATGCACCAGTTAACACACCTAAACTATTAAATACACCAGTACACTATTAAATGCACCAGTTAACACACCTAAACTATTAAATACACCAGTGAACTACACCAGTAAACTATAAAATACACCAGTAAACTATTAACTACACAAGTAAACTATTAACTGCACAAGTAATCTATTAAATACACCATTAAACTATTTACACCAGTAAACTATTAACTACACCAGTAAACTATTCAATACACCAATAAACTATACCAGTAAACTATTAAATACACCAATAAACTACACCAGTAAACTTAAATACACTAGTAAACACCTAAACTATTAAATACACCAGTAAACACACCACTAAACTATTAAATACACCAGTGAACTACACCAGTAAACTATTAAATGCACCAGTTAACACACCTAAACTATTAAATACACCAGTACACTATTAAATGCACCAGTTAACACACCTAAACTATTAAATACACCAGTGAACTACACAGGTAAACTATAAAATACACCAGTAAACTATTAACTACACAAGTAAACTATTAACTGCACAAGTAATCTATTAAATACACCATTAAACTATTAACTACACCAGTAAACTATTAACTACACCAGTAAACTATTCAATACACCAATAAACTACACCAGTAAACTATTAAATAGACCAGTAAACACACCACTAAACTATAAAATACACCAGTAAACACACCACTAAACTATAAAATACACCAGTAAACTATAAAATACACCAGTAAACTATTAACTACACCAGTAAACTATTAAATACACCAGTAAACACACCACTAAACTATAAAATACACCAGTAAACTATAAAATACACCAGTAAACTATTAGCTACACCAGCAAACTATTAACTACACCAGTAAACTATAAAATACACCAGTAAACTATTAACTATACCAGTAAACTATTAAATACACCAGTAAACTATTAACTATACCAGTAAAGTATTAAATACACCAGTAAACTATTAACTATACCAGTAAACTATTAAATACACCAATAAACTATTAACTATACCAGTAAAGTATTAAATACACCAGTAAACTATTAACTATACCAGTAAAGTATTAAATACACCAGTAAACTATTAACCATACCAGTAAAGTATTAAATACACCAGTAAACTATTAACCATACCAGTAAAGTATTAAATACACCAGTAAACTATTAACTATACCAGTAAAGTATTAAATACACCAGTAAACTATTAACCATACCAGTAAAGTATTAAATACACCAGTAAACTATTAACCATACCAGTAAAGTATTACATACACCAGTAAACTATTAACTATACCAGTAAAGTATTAAATACACCAGTAAACTATTAACCATACCAGTAAAGTATTAAATACACCAGTAAACTATTAACCATACCAGTAAAGTATTAAACACACCAGTAAACTATTAACTATACCAGTAAAGTATTAAATACACCAGTAAACTATTAACTATATCAGTAAAGTATTAAATACACCAGTAAACTATTAACTATACCAGTAAAGTATTAAATACACCAGTAAACTATTAACTATACCAGTAAAGTATTAAATACACCAGTAAACTATTAACCATACCAGTAAAGTATTAAATACACCAGTAAACTATTAACTATACCAGTAAAGTATTAAATACACCAGTAAACTATTAACCATACCAGTAAAGTATTAAATACACCAGTAAACTATTAACCATACCAGTAAAGTATTACATACACCAGTAAACTATTAACCATACCACTAAAGTATTACATACACCAGTAAACTATTAACTATACCACTAAAGTATTAAATACACCAGTAAACTATTAACCATACCAGTAAAGTATTAAATACACCAGTAAACTATTAACTATACCAGTAAAGTATTAAACACACCAGTAAACTATTAACTATACCAGTAAAGTATTAAATACACCAGTAAACTATTAACTATACCAGTAAAGTATTAAATACACCAGTAAACTATTAACTATACCAGTAAAGTATCAAATACACCAGTAAACTATTAACTATACCAGTAAAGTATCAAATACACCAGTAAACTATTAACTATACCAGTAAAGTATTAAATACACCAGTAAACTATTAACTATACCAGTAAAGTATGAAATACACCAGTAAACTATTAACCATACCAGTAAAGTATTAAATACACCAGTAAACTATTAACCATACCAGTAAAGTATTAAATACACCAGTAAACTATTAACCATACCAGTAAAGTATTAAATACACCAGTAAACTATTAACTATACCAGTAAAGTATTGAATACACCAGTAAACTATTAACTATACCAGTAAAGTATTGAATACACCAGTAAACTATTAACTATACCAGTAAAGTATTGAATACACCAGTAAACTATTAACTATACCAGTAAAGTATTGAATACACCAGTAAACTATTAACTATACCAGTAAAGTATTAAATACACCAGGAAACTATTAACTATACCAGTAAAGTATTAAATACACCAGGAAACTATTAACTATACCAGTAAAGTATTAAATACACCAGTAAACTATTAACTATACCAGTAAAGTATTAAATACACCAGTAAACTATTAACCATACCAGTAAAGTATTAAATACACCAGTAAACTATTAACCATACCAGTAAAGTATTACATACACCAGTAAACTATTAACCATACCACTAAAGTATTAAATACACCAGTAAACTATTAACTATACCAGTAAAGTATTAAATACACCAGTAAACTATTAACCATACCAGTAAAGTATTAAATACACCAGTAAACTATTAACTATACCAGTAAAGTATTAAACACACCAGTAAACTATTAACTATACCAGTAAAGTATTAAATACACCAGTAAACTATTAACTATACCAGTAATGTATTAAATACACCAGTAAACTATTAACTATACCAGTAAAGTATCAAATACACCAGTAAACTATTAACTATACCAGTAAAGTATTAAATACACCAGTAAACTATTAACTATACCAGTAAAGTATGAAATACACCAGTAAACTATTAACTATACCAGTAAAGTATTAAATACACCAGTAAACTATTAACCATACCAGTAAAGTATTAAATACACCAGTAAACTATTAACCATACCAGTAAAGTATTAAATACACCAGTAAACTATTAACTATACCAGTAAAGTATTGAATACACCAGTAAACTATTAACTATACCAGTAAAGTATTGAATACACCAGTAAACTATTAACTATACCAGTAAAGTATTGAATACACCAGGAAACTATTAACTATACCAGTAAAGTATTAAATACACCAGGAAACTATTAACTATACCAGTAAAGTATTAAATACACCAGTAAACTATTAACTATACCAGTAAAGTATTAAATACACCAGTAAACTATTAACTATACCAGTAAAGTATTAAATACACCAGTAAACTATTAACTATACCAGTAAAGTATTAAATACACCAGTAAACTATTAACTATACCAGTAAAGTATTAAATACACCAGTAAACTATTAACTATACCAGTAAACTATTAAATACACCAGTAAACTATTAACTATACCAGTAAACTATTAAATACACCAGTAAACTATTAACTATACCAGTAAACTATTAAATACACCAGTAAACTATTAACTATACCAGTAAACTATTAAATACACCAGTAAACTATTAACTATACCAGTAAAGTATTAAATACACCAGTAAACTATTAACTATACCAGTAAAGTATTAAATACACCAGTAAACTATTAACTATACCAGTAAACTTTTAAATACACCAGTAAACTATTAACTATACCAGTAAACTATTAAATACACCAGTAAACTATTAACTATACCAGTAAAGTATTAAATACACCAGTAAACTATTAACTATACCAGTAAAGTATTAAATACACCAGTACTTTGCATTTCACCTTATTTGATAGCCAAGTGTTTGCTCATCCATGCAGGGTTTTCTAGCACAACCAAATATACTTGACTAAAGATGGTGCTGACACATTTCCCTGACTACAACAGGTGGTGTTGTGAATTGACTAGAGATGGTGCTGACACATTTCCCTGACTACAACAGGTGGTGTTGTGAATTGACTAGAGATGGTGCTGACACATTGCCCTGACTACAACAGGTGGTGTTGTGAATTGCCTAGAGATGGTGCTGACACATTGCCCTGACTACAACAGGTGGTGTTGTGAATTGACTAGAGATGGTGCTGACACATTTCCCTGACTACAACAGGTGGTGTTGTGAATTGACTAGAGATGGTGCTGACACATTGCCCTGACTACAACAGGTGGTGTTGTGAATTGACTAAAGATGGTGCTGACACATTTCCCTGACTACAACAGGTGGTGTTGTGAATTGACTTAAGATGGTGCTGACACATTGCCCTGACTACAACAGGTGGTGTTGTGAATTGACTAAAGATGGTGCTGACACATTTCCCTGACTACAACAGGTGGTGTTGTGAATTGACTAAAGATGGTGCTGACACATTGCCCTGACTACAACAGGTGGTGTTGTGAATTGACTAAAGATGGTGCTGACACATTTCCCTGACTACAACAGGTGGTGTTGTGAATTGACTAAAGATGGTGCTGACACATTTCCCTGACTACAACAGGTGGTGTTGTGAATTGACTAAAGATGGTGCTGACACATTGCCCTGACTACAACAGGTGGTGTTGTGAATTGACTAAAGATGGTGCTGACACATTTCCCTGACTACAACAGGTGGTGTTGTGAATTGACTAAAGATGGTGCTGACACATTTCCCTGACTACAACAGGTGGTGTTGTGAATTGACTAAAGATGGTGCTGACACATTTCCCTGACTACAACAGGTGGTGTTGTGAATTGACTAGAGATGGTGCTGACACATTTCCCTGACTACAACAGGTGGTGTTGTGAATTGACTAGAGATGGTGCTGACACATTGCCCTGACTACAACAGGTGGTGTTGTGAATTGACTAAAGATGGTGCTGACACATTTCCCTGACTACAACAGGTGGTGTTGTGAATTGACTAAAGATGGTGCTGACACATTTCCCTGACTACAACAGGTGGTGTTGTGAATTGACTAGAGATGGTGCTGACACTTTGCCCTGACTACAACAGGTGGTGTTGTGAATTGACTAAAGATGGTGCTGACACATTTCCCTGACTACAACAGGTGGTGTTGTGAATTGACTAAAGATGGTGCTGACACATTGCCCTGACTACAACAGGTGGTGTTGTGAATTGACTAAAGATGGTGCTGACACATTTCCCTGACTACAACAGGTGGTGTTGTGAATTGACTAAAGATGGTGCTGACACATTGCCCTGACTACAACAGGTGGTGTTGTGAATTGACTAAAGATGGTGCTGACACATTTCCCTGACTACAACAGGTGGTGTTGTGAATTGCCTAGAGATGGTGCTGACACATTGCCCTGACTACAACAGGTGGTGTTGTGAATTGACTAGAGATGGTGCTGACACATTGCCCTGACTACAACAGGTGGTGTTGTGAATTGACTAGAGATGGTGCTGACACATTGCCCTGACTACAACAGGTGGTGTTGTGAATTGACTAAAGATGGTGCTGACACATTTCCCTGACTACAACAGGTGGTGTTGTGAATTGACTAAAGATGGTGCTGACACATTGCCCTGACTACAACAGGTGGTGTTGTGAATTGACTAAAGATGGTGCTGACACATTTCCCTGACTACAACAGGTGGTGTTGTGAATTGACTAAAGATGGTGCTGACACATTGCCCTGACTACAACAGGTGGTGTTGTGAATTGACTAAAGATGGTGCTGACACATTTCCCTGACTACAACAGGTGGTGTTGTGAATTGACTAAAGATGGTGCTGACACATTTCCCTGACTACAACAGGTGGTGTTGTGAATTGACTAAAGATGGTGCTGACACATTTCCCTGACTACAACAGGTGGTGTTGTGAATTGACTAGAGATGGTGCTGACACATTTCCCTGACTACAACAGGTGGTGTTGTGAATTGACTAGAGATGGTGCTGACACATTTCCCTGCCTACAACAGGTGGTGTTGTGAATTGACTAGAGATGGTGCTGACACATTTCCCTGACTACAACAGGTGGTGTTGTGAATTGACTAGAGATGGTGCTGACACATTTCCCTGACTACAACAGGTGGTGTTGTGAATTGACTAGAGATGGTGCTGACACATTTCCCTGACTGCAACAGGTGGTGTTGTGAATTGACTAAAGATGGTGCTGTACATGTAAATATGTGTACAGTTAGTGTACATGTGAATATGTGTACAGTTAGTGTACATGTAAGTATGTGTACAGTTAGTGTACATGTAAGTATGTGTACAGTTAGTGTACATGTAAATATGTGTACAGTTAGTGTACATGTAAATATGTGTACAGTTAGTGTACATGTAAGTATGTGTACAGTTAGTGTACATGTGATAATGTGTACAGTTAGTGTACATGTAAATATGTGTACAGTTAGTGTACATGTAAATATGTGTACAGTTAGTGTACATGTAAGTATGTGTACAGTTAGTGTACATGTAAATATGTGTACAGTTAGTGTACATGTATGTGTACAGTTAGTGTACATGTAAATATGTGTACAGTTAGTGTACATGTAAGTATGTGTACAGTTAGTGTACATGTGAATATGTGTACAGTTAGTGTACATGTGAATATGTGTACAGTTAGTGTACATGTAAATATGTGTACAGTTAGTGTACATGTAAGTATGTGTACAGTTAGTGTACATGTAAATATGTGTACAGTTAGTGTACATGTAAATATGTGTACAGTTAGTGTACATGTAAGTATGTGTACAGTTAGTGTACATGTAAATATGTGTACAGTTAGTGTACATGTATGTGTACAGTTAGTGTACATGTAAGTATGTGTACAGTTAGTGTACATGTGAATATGTGTACAGTTAGTGTACATGTGAATATGTGTACAGTTAGTGGGCACAAAGAGAAGATGGTGTCAAAAAGAATACGATGTACTTGCTGGCTTTACTAACACTGAACATTTATTTCCGCACTTTGCACTTTCACATTTGAAATTATTGAGTATTTTAGTGACTTCTCACTGCCTTGTTGTGGTCAGCCTGCCCTGTGTTATTGTTGTTGTGGTCAGCCTGCCCTGTGTTATTGTTGTTGTGGTCAGTCTGCCCTGTGTTATTGTTGTTGTGGTCAGCCTGCCCTGTGTTATTGTTGTTGTGGTCAGCCTGCCCTGTGTTATTGTTGTTGTGGTCAGCCTGCCCTGTGTTATTGTTGTTGTGGTCAGCCTGCCCTGTGTTATTGTTGTTGTGGTCAGCCTGCCCTGTGTTATTGTTGTTGTGGTCAGCCTGCCCTGTGTTATTGTTGTTGTGGTCAGCCTGCCCTGTGTTATTGTTGTTGTGGTCAGCCTGCCCTGTGTTATTGTTGTTGTGGTCAGCCTGCCCTGTGTTATTGTTGTTGTGGTCAGTCTGCTCTGTGTTATTGTTGTTGTGGTCAGCCTGCCCTGTGTTATTGTTGTTGTGGTCAGTCTGCTCTGTGTTATTGTTGTTGTGGTCAGCCTGCCCTGTGTTATTGTTGTTGTGGTCAGTCTGCTCTGTGTTATTGTTGTTGTGGTCAGCCTGCCCTGTGTTATTGTTGTTGTGGTCAGTCTGCTCTGTGTTATTGTTGTTGTGGTCAGTCTGCCCTGTGTAATTGTTGTTGTGGTCAGCCTGCCCTGTGTTATTGTTGTTGTGGTCAGCCTGCCCTGTGTTATTGTTGTTGTGGTCAGTCTGCCCTGTGTAATTGTTGTTGTGGTCAGCCTGCCCTGTGTTATTGTTGTTGTGGTCAGCCTGCCCTGTGTTATTGTTGTTGTGGTCAGTCTGCCCTGTGTTATTGTTGTTGTGGTCAGTCTGCTCTGTGTTATTGTTGTTGTGGTCAGTCTGCCCTGTGTAATTGTTGTTGTGGTCAGCCTGCCCTGTGTTATTGTTGTTGTGGTCAGTCTGCCCTGTGTTATTGTTGTTGTGGTCAGTCTGCCCTGTGTTATTGTTGTTGTGGTCAGTCTGCCCTGTGTTATTGTTGTTGTGGTCAGCCTGCCCTGTGTTATTGTTGTTGTGGTCAGCCTGCCCTGTGTTATTGTTGTTGTGGTCAGCCTGCCCTGTGTTATTGTTGTTATGGTCAGCCTGCCCTGTGTTATTGTTGTTGTGGTCAGCCTGCCCTGTGTTATTGTTGTTATGGTCAGCCTGCCCTGTGTTATTGTTGTTGTGGTCAGCCTGCCCTGTGTTATTGTTGTTGTGGTCAGCCTGCCCTGTGGACAACAAGTCATGTGTCTAGTGTTGTTCTAGCAGTTATTGTTGTTGTTATCTTGCAGTGTTGTTCTAGCAGTTATTGTTGTTGTTATCTTGCAGTGTTGTTCTAGCAGGGTGTCCATAGTGCAGCCATTTTCTAACGGCACATTGTAAAAATGCTATTACTAAACAACATTGACAAATAAAAGAGCGTATAGGTGAGATGGAATGGTAAAAAGTTGCAATATTGAGTCTAATAACACAAAGGTTTTTTTTTCTGAAACTGTCATTGCTCAAAAAAATAATGACTCAAAATCTATGTTGTTATGAATTATTGAAGGCTCCAATTACAAATATTACATTTTGACAGATTTGTAGACAAAATGTTGCTTTTTTGTGTGTTTGCCATAAAAAAAGAAAGTCTTCCATTAAAAAAAGGGCATAAAACAAACATAAAATAAAAAACATACACAAATGAAGAAAAAGTTATAATCGATTGATAGATCTGAAGTTGATTTAGAGATTTAAGCATTGAAAGGAAAACAAGAAAATGTAATGTTTGACTTATTTGAACACTTTTATGCGTTGGGCCTTCTAGATCCCTGATGATGTTAGTGCTCAAACAATTACTATCAATCAAAATCAATGTTATTGATTTATTGAAGGCTCCAATTACTTCACATCAAATATTCTACTTTGAAAATGTTTCAGGGGTGATTGTTGCATATTTTGTGCTTTTGCAGGTTTTTCTTGGACACAAAGCATGAAACTAAAAAAAGAATACAAATAAAACTTTGTATCGACAGCTCTAAAGTTGATCCAGAGATTTTAGCGGTGACATTTTTTTTAATACATGACATATTTTTACAATTTGTATTACTTCCAAGTCCAATTCCAAGTCCCAGGGACCACACTTGAAAAAAATGCAGGATTATATTTTTCAGTGTGTGGCAAAGAATTCTAGTAATCCTTCCTTCCTTCCTTCCAAAGCAGCGTTTGGAAGACAAGTGGGACTTTACTTTTGCACAAACTTCTTTGGAGTCATGAAAGTCTACATTAAGGATGTCAGCACTTTTCCCACTGAGGGCCACACACTGAATAATCAAAGCATGTGGGGGCCATTTTCATTTATTTCAATTTCAAAGCCAGTTGAATTTTTTTGAAATCAACAATACATGATAAATATCAGACAGATAATTGTCCTGCCGAAATGAGGAAGTAGGATAAATCCTAAAAAATAGCCCTTAAAACCATTCTTTTTGAATGCACCTATGAGGCCAGATGAGCTGTATTGTGCTGTATATGTTATGTGTGTATACCAGTCAGTATGTGTGTATACCAGTCAGTATGCATGTATACCAGTCAGTATGTGTGTATACCAGTCAGTATGTGTGTATACCAGTCAGTATGTGTGTATACCAGTCAGTATGTGTTATTTGTGTATACCAGTCAGTACGTATTGTGTGTATACCAGTCAGTATGTATTATGTGTGTCTACCAGTCAGTATGTATTATGTGTGTATACCAGTCAGTATGTGTTATGCGTGTCTACCAGTCAGTATGTATTGTGTGTCTACCAGTCAGTATGTATTATGTGTGTCTACCAGTCAGTATGTATTGTGTGTCTACCAGTCAGTATGTGTTATGCGTGTCTACCAGTC
Source organism: Entelurus aequoreus (assembly GCF_033978785.1). Taxonomy (NCBI): domain Eukaryota; kingdom Metazoa; phylum Chordata; class Actinopteri; order Syngnathiformes; family Syngnathidae; genus Entelurus; species Entelurus aequoreus. The sequence goes on along the minus strand of NC_084737.1, from coordinate 5,066,709 downwards.
AGTATGTATTATGTGTGTCTACCAGTCAGTATGTATTATGTGTGTCTACCAGTCAGTATGTATTATGTGTGTCTACCAGTCAGTATGTATTATGTGTGTCTACCAGTCAGTATGTATTATGTGTCTACCAGTCAGTATGTATTATGTCTGTCTACCAGTCAGTATGTATTATGTCTGTCTACCAGTCAGTATGTATTATGTGTGTCTACCAGTCAGTATGTATTATGTGTGTCTACCAGTCAGTATGTATTGTGTGTATACCAGTCAGTATGTGTGTCTACCAGTCAGTATGTATTATGTCTGTCTACCAGTCAGTATGTATTATGTCTGTCTACCAGTCAGTATGTATTATGTCTGTCTACCAGTCAGTATGTATTATGTGTGTCTACCAGTCAGTATGTATTATGTGTGTCTACCAGTCAGTATGTATTATGTGTGTCTACCAGTCAGTATGTATTATGTGTGTCTACCAGTCAGTATGTATTATGTGTGTCTACCAGTCAGTATGTATTATGTGTGTCTACCAGTCAGTATGTATTATGTGTGTCTACCAGTCAGTATGTATTATGTGTGTCTACCAGTCAGTATGTATTATGTGTGTCTACCAGTCAGTATGTATTATGTGTGTCTACCAGTCAGTATGTATTATGTGTGTCTACCAGTCAGTATGTATTATGTGTGTCTACCAGTCAGTATGTATTATGTGTGTCTACCAGTCAGTATGTATTATGTGTGTCTACCAGTCAGTATGTATTATGTGTGTCTACCAGTCAGTATGTATTATGTGTGTCTACCAGTCAGTATGTGTTATGTGTGTCTACCAGTCAGTATGAGTTGGACTATGAACATCTATCCATGTATTTGTAAAAAGATCCTCCACTTGTGCTGATGTGTTAGATTGTCAGCAGTTCCTAACCCTGAGAAGCCATAACTGATGTGTCTGTGCAGGGGAGCGCATTCTGGGTTACCCAGAGGAGCCTTGTTACCTGTGGTTCGTCATGGAGTTCTGCGAAGGGGGCGACCTCAACCAGTACATCTTGTCCCGTCGGCCCGACCCCCAGACCAACAGGAGTTTTATGCGCCAGCTGACCAGCGCCGTGGCTTTCCTGCACAAGAACAACATTGTTCACCGGGACTTGAAGCCCGACAACATCCTCATCTCCCAGAAGTCTGGTGCACCCGTTGTCAAAGTGGCTGACTTTGGCCTAAGTAAAGTGTGCGCTGGCCTGAGTTCTAAGAACACTGAGGAAGTGCACTCGGCAGGCAGAGGCAGCAACCAGGACAACATGGTCAACATCAACAAGTTGTGGTTGTCCTCGGCCTGTGGCTCGGACTTCTACATGGCCCCTGAGGTGTGGGAGGGCCACTACACGGCCAAGGCGGACATCTTTGCTTTGGGCATCATCATCTGGGCCATGATCGAGCGGATCACGTTCATCGACGCAGAGTCCAAACGCGAGCTGCTGGGCACGTACATCCGACAAGGCTCGGAGATCGTGCCGGTGGGCGAGGCGCTGTTGGAGAACCCCAAGTTGGTCCTCCACATCCCTCAGAAGGCCCGGAGCTCCATGTCAGAGGGGGTGAAGAATCTCCTCCAGGACATGCTGGCCTTCAACCCTCAGGAGCGACCAGACGCCTGCCAGCTGGAGGTGCTGATGGACCGGGTCACCTGTGCCGCGTGACTTCTTTCTTGTCCAGGTAAGATGGACTTCCTGCCTCTTCATCTCTATCTTGTAACAAGTGGGAGGGTTACATGCTCAATCTACTTCCTGCTTCTTCATCTCTATCTTGTAACAAGTGGGAGGGTTACATGCTCAATCTACTTCCTGCTTCTTCATCTCTATCTTGTAACAAGTGGGAGGGTTACATGCTCAATCTACTTCCTGCCTCTTCATCTCTATCTTGTAACAAGTGGGAGGGTTACATGCTCAATCTACTTCCTGCTTCTTCATCTCTATCTTGTAACAAGTGGGAGGGTTACATGCTCAATCTACTTCCTGCTTCTTCATCTCTATCTTGTAACAAGTGGGAGGGTTACATGCTCAATCTACTTCCTGCTTCTTCATCTCTATCTTGTAACAAGTGGGAGGGTTACATGCTCAATCTACTTCCTGCTTCTTCATCTCTATCTTGTAACAAGTGGGAGGGTTACATGCTCAATCTACTTCCTGCTTCTTCATCTCTATCTTGTAACAAGTGGGAGGGTTACATGCTCAATCTACTTCCTGCTTCTTCATCTCTATCTTGTAACAAGTGGGAGGGTTACATGCTCAATCTACTTCCTGCCTCTTCATCTCTATCTTGTAACAAGTGGGAGGGTTACATGCTCAATCTACTTCCTGCCTCTTCATCTCTATCTTGTAACAAGTGGGAGGGATACATGCTCAATCTACTTCCTGCTTCTTCATCTCTATCTTGTAACAAGTGGGAGGGTTACATGCTCAATCTACTTCCTGCTTCTTCATCTCTATCTTGTAACAAGTGGGAGGGTTACATGCTCAATCTACTTCCTGCTTCTTCATCTCTATCTTGTAACAAGTGGGAGGGTTACATGCTCAATCTACTTCCTGCTTCTTCATCTCTATCTTGCTTAGGGCTGGGCCATTATTAATATCTCCATATTACTACTTCTTACTTTCTCTCACCTATGTCTTACCCTAAGTTTCCTACTTTGTATCTTCTCTTACCTAATTCTTCCCTAGGTTTGACCTGCTTCTTACCTTGTGTGCATAGAGGAGAACATGATTAGCCAGAATTCAAACCTTCTTTTGGCGGCCAGTGAGCCAGAGCTAATCTTGCCTGTCATGGAATGTAGTTGGTAAATAAAGAAAGCTTTCAGCAAGCTCACACGCCAATGGAGAGGAAATCACTTCCTTGAACAAGTCGTAAACATAACAATAATAATAATAATAATAATAAGAGCAGGTTGTCAACTACGTGCATGGTCACCTGACACAACACTTTTATTCTCATTCATGTCACATGTCAATATGTTCCATACTTACATTCATGTCACATGTCAATATGTTCCATACTTACATTCATGTCAATATGTTCCATACTTACATTCATGTCGCATGTCAATATGTTCCATACTTACATTCATGTCAATATGTTCCATACTTACATTCATGTCAATATGTTCCATACTTACATTCATGTCAATATGTTCCATACTTACATTCATGTCAATATGTTCCATACTTACATTCATGTCAATATGTTCCATACTTACATTCATGTCAATATGTTCCATACTTACATTCATGTCACATGTCAATATGTTCCATACTTACATTCATGTCACATGTCAATATGTTCCATACCTAGCAGCGGTAGAAAATAGATGGATAGAATATAAAACATGTTTTCAGTTATTTCACCTTTTTTTGTCAAGTACATAACTCCACATGTGTTCATTCATAGTTTGATGTGACAATCTACAAAGTAATAAAGAAAACATAGCATTGAATGAGGAGAAGGCCTGTTCTGTATATATGAATAATATACTTGACATGCAGTATATATGAATAATATACTTGACATGCAGTATATATGAATAATATACTTGACATGCAGTATATATGAATAATATACTTGACATGCAGTATATATGAACAATTACTTTATATGCAGTATATATGAATAATATACTTGACATGCAGTATATATGAATAATATACTTGACATGCAGTATATATGAATAATATACTTGACATGCAGTATATATGAATAATATACTTGACATGCAGTATATATGAATAATATACTTGACATGCAGTATATATGAATAATATACTTGACATGCAGTATATATGAATAATATACTTGACATGCAGTATATATGAATAATATACTTGACATGCAGTATATATGAATAATATACTTTACATGCAGTATATATGAATAATATACTTTACATGCAGTATATATGAATAATATACTTGACATGCAGTATATATGAATAATATACTTGACATGCAGTATATATGAATAATATACTTGACATGCAGTATATATGAATAATATACTTGACATGCAGTATATATGAATAATATACTTGACATGCAGTATATATGAATAATATACTTGACATGCAGTATATATGAATAATATACTTGACATGCAGTATATATGAATAATATACTTGACATGCAGTATATATGAATAATATACTTGACATGCAGTATATATGAATAATATACTTGACATGCAGTATATATGAATAACATACTTGACATGCAGTATATATGAATAATATACTTGACATGCAGTATATATGAATAATATACTTGACATGCAGTATATATGAATAACATACTTGACATTGATTTGATTATTAGCCGCATGCTGGGGGAGCCCAAAAATGTGTTTGTTTGAAGCTAAGCTTTTCATTGGCCAGTGAGTGTCAGAGCAGGCGGTGACATAACGCCTCACCATTGTTGATGCACGCCATGTTGATGCACACCATGTTGATGCACGCCATGGTGCGCCACATGACTTCTCTGGCACTTACGTAACAGGCCAGCAGGGATTACTGTGCTGAACATTGACGTGGGGAGGGCAGGTCACATGGAGGTATTGCTGACATCAGCAAACTTACCATGTAATAGGCTGGAAGACTAAAGGGGACAGGAAGTGTTCATTTCTTTATTAGTCCAGTCAATGGAGGGCTGCTCTTCATGACACAATACATGAATATTAAGGCTGCACCCATCCCATACTGATATGGCATCAACACAAGTATGGGCTTGCATCTCAAATATTACACATAAGCACTCTGATACAAGCAGGCCGGCAGCGTGTTTACTTGTGTGCGGTATCACGTGCGATACAAGCAGTCCTGCAGCGTGTTTACTTGCGTGCGGTATCACGTGCGATACAAGCAGTCCTGCAGCGTGTTTACTTGCGTGCGATATCACGTGCGATACAAGCAGTCCTGCAGCGTGTTTACTTGCGTGCGGTATCACGTGCGATACAAGCAGTCCTGCAGCGTGTTTACTTGCGTGCGGTATCACGTGCGATACAAGCAGTCCTGCAGCGTGTTTACTTGCGTGCGGTATCACGTGCGATACAAGCAGTCCTGCAGCGTGTTTACTTGCGTGCGGTATCACGTGCGATACAAGCAGTCCTGCAGTGTGTTTACTTGCGTGCGGTATCACGTGCGATACAAGCAGTCCTGCAGCGTGTTTACGTCTGCAAAGTTGGACGGTTACCATCTGAATGTCCTCCAATAAACACACAATTTCCTCTTTTTGATTGAAGTCATTTACAAAAGGTAAACATGCTAGGCTATAGGCCACTAGCAGCTACACAACGGCCAAGCACAAAATTGAAGAATGTAAAACAGCACATCTGTCAATGTAAGCATATTACTTGTACATACAAAGTCTGCAAGGCAGAAGCATATTAGAAAGTATCCAGTAACAAACGTGTCCGCATCATTCAATTTACTGCATCATGAACTTAAAGTGTGGCCCATCCATTTTCTACCACTTGTCCCTCTCTGGGTGCTGGAGCCTATCCCTGCTGCATTGGAGTGGAAGGCCAAGTCGCCACCACAGATAGACATTTAATTTGATTCATTAGTCTTAAAACAATGTTTTATCCATATTTTCAAATGTTGCTTTTTGTACAATGTACTTTGTTGAGATTTTTTTCAAGTGTTTACAGAATTTTAATTACTTTTTTAAAATGAAAAACAACTAGCAGCAAATCTAGCATCTTCTTCTGGTGTTATAATAGAATGTACTGGTGTTTAGAGACTCTACTATTGCAACAAGACATCAACAGTAGGCTAAAACTAACCTGTCTGGCCACGGTCTAAACCCTACTACTATTGCAACAAGACATCAACAGTAGGGTAAAACTAACCTGTCTGGCCACGGTCTAAACCCTACTACTATTGCAACAAGACATCAACAGTAGGCTAAAACTAACCTGTCTGGCCACGGTCTAAACCCTACTACTATTGCAACAAGACATCAACAGTAGGCTAAAACTAACCTGTCTGGCCACGGTCTAAACCCTACTACTATTGCAACAAGACATCAACAGTAGGGTAAAACTAATCTGTCTGGCCACGGTCTAAACCCTACTACTATTGCAACAAGACATCAACAGTAGGGTAAAACTAATCTGTCTGGCCACGGTCTAAACCCTACTACTATTGCAACAAGACATCAACAGTAGGGTAAAACTAATCTGTCTGGCCACGGTCTAAACCCTACTACTATTGCAACAAGACATCAACAGTAGGGTAAAACTAACCTGTCTGGCCACGGTCTAAACCCTACTACTATTGCAAAAAGACATCAACAGTAGGGTAAAACTAATCTGTCTGGCCACGGTCTAAACCCTACTACTATTGCAACAAGACATCAACAGTAGGGTAAAACTAACCTGTCTGGCCACGGTCTAAACCCTACTACTATTGCAACAAGACATCAACAGTAGGGTAAAACTAATCTGTCTGGCCACGGTCTAAACCCTACTACTATTGCAACAAGACATCAACAGTAGGGTAAAACTAACCTGTCTGGCCCCGGTCTAAACCCTACTACTATTGCAACAAGACATCAACAGTAGGGTAAAACTAAACTGTCTGGCCACGGTCTAAACCCTACTACTATTGCAACAAGACATCAACAGTAGGGTAAAACTAATCTGTCTGGCCACGGTCTAAACCCTACTACTATTGCAACAAGACATCAACAGTAGGGTAAAACTAAACTGTCTGGCCACGGTCTAAACCCAGCTGATGTTCCCTATTAGCATGCTTGATATTTGCACATTTCCTAGATGGCTGTATATGTGCTTACGTCCACATCACAGACATGCTGACAACACTCCAGTCAAATGCGTGCGTCTTGTTTACATCTGGGTTGGGCAGCACTTTTCGCTAATCAAAGTCTTTTTTTGGTGGTTGAGTTTTCACTTGTCTATAGTGTGCAAATAATAGGCTATATATATCAATTCGTACTGTAGCTGGTGGTAATGTTTAATATTGGTGTGGTTTGGATTCAATGTCAGTTTTTTCCATGTTTGCAAACACACTGTCCATGTCTGAAAGGTGATTGGTGGAGAATGAGGAAGGCGGGGAAGTGGAGATGAAAGTGGGTACACGGGAGGTAAAACCTGTTGAAATGCTGCCATTTGTTACCATACCATTGGTAATAAAAGGTAAAAATGGTGTCTGTAATTTCTTCAATATATTATATTACTTTCATTTGTTTTCAAGCAATAAAAAGGTAATTTCAAGGTGTGGCGGTAATAAAAATGTTCCATTAAGCAATCTCACTGACGGATGATTGGCAGCGATGGGAAGATAGACCTGATCATAATAACTGTGATGTTCATGTGGTTACATAACCTCACCTATCTGACTGATTTAATAATGATCATAATAACTGTGATGTTCATGTTCATGACTTTTACATGTCTGATTGATTTAATAATGATCATAATAACAGATATTCATGTGGTTACATAACCTCACCTGACTTTGACATTATTATTATATAGGTTTATTTGAAATGGGGACAGATACAAAAACATAGACATCTGAGACAGTTATCCAATGTATGCATCTTAGTGTTTGTAGCCAAAGCTCATTTACAACACTTGTCCCCAACAACAACAACAACAACAACAACAACAACAACAACAACAACAACATGTCTGATTGATTTAATAATGATCATAATAACTGAGATGTTCATGTGGTTTCATAACCTCACCTGACTTTGACATGTCTGATTGATTTAACAATGCCTGCTTGCACCTTTTATTTGGCTGCAGCCACGCTGTCATTAGCAGATAGACTTTTCCAGAACATGACTTAGTTAGCCCAGGCACACGCTAAATTGTTCATGCGTGACTTTGGGAAATCCTTTGAATGAAAAGAGCTTTAAATGTGTTTGGTAGACTGGACATCTTGGAGCAGGAAGATCTTTATTAACATTCATGACTGACTTGATTATTGCCTGTCACCATCTGGCCAACATAACTCTGAAGAAACACAGCAGACTTAAGAGAGAATGCAGGAAATGAAGGCAGGGCACATGCACGCAATGCACTGTTGCGCAATCACCCTGGCTCTCACACAGAGAAATGTCTGACAACTATACAAACACAATGTATACTTTGACAACTATACAAACACAATGTATACTTTGACAACTATACAACACAATGTATACTTTGACAACTATACAAACACAATGTATACTTTGACAACTATACAAACACAATGTATACTTTGACAACTATACAAACACAATGTATACTTTGACAACTATACAAACACAATGTATACTTTGACAACTATACAAACACAATGTATACTTTGACAACTATACAAACACAATGTATACTTTGACAACTATACAACACAATGTATACTTTGACAACTATACAAACACAATGTATACTTTGACAACTATACAACACAATGTATACTTTGACAACTATACAAACACAATGTATACTTTGACAACTATACAAACACAATGTATACTTTGACAACTATACAAACACAATGTATACTTTGACAACTATACAAACACAATGTATACTTTGACAACTATACAAACACAATGTATACTTTGACAACTATACAACACAATGTATACTTTGACAACTATACAAACACAATGTATACTTTGACAACTATACAACACAATGTATACTTTGACAACTATACAAACACAATGTATACTTTGACAACTATACAAACACAATGTATACTTTGACAACTATACAAACACAATGTATACTTTGACAACTATACAAACACAATGTATACTTTGACAACTATACAAACACAATGTATACTTTGACAACTATACAAACACAATGTATACTTTGACAACTATACAAACACAATGTATACTTTGACAACTATACAACACAATGTATACTTTGACAACTATACAAACACAATGTATACTTTGACAACTATACAAACACAATGTATACTTTGACAACTATACAAACACAATGTATACTTTGACAACTATACAAACACAATGTATACTTTGACAACTATACAAACACAATGTATACTTTGACAACTATACAAACACAATGTATACTTTGACAACTATACAAACACAATGTATACTTTGACAACTATACAAACACAATGTATACTTTGACAACTATACAAACACAATGTATACTTTGACAACTATACAAACACAATGTATACTTTGACAACTATACAAACACAATGTATACTTTGACAACTATACAACACAATGTATACTTTGACAACTATACAAACACAATGTATACTTTGACAACTATACAAACACAATGTATACTTTGACAACTATACAAACACAATGTATACTTTGACAACTATACAAACACAATGTATACTTTGACAACTATACAAACACAATGTATACTTTGACAACTATACAACACAATGTATACTTTGACAACTATACAAACACAATGTATACTTTGACAACTATACAAACACAATGTATACTTTGACAACTATACAAACACAATGTATACTTTGACAACTATACAAACACAATGTATACTTTGACAACTATACAAACACAATGTATACTTTGACAACTATACAAACACAATGTATACTTTGACAACTATACAAACACAATGTATACTTTGACAACTATACAAACACAATGTATACTTTGACAACTATACAAACACAATGTATACTTTGACAACTATACAAACACAATGTATACTTTGACAACTATACAAACACAATGTATACTTTGACAACTATACAAACACAATGTATACTTTGACAACTATACAAACACAATGTATACTTTGACAACTATACAAACACAATGTATACTTTGACAACTATACAAACACAATGTGGAAGAGCACAAACTTAGATTGGTCCTGGGGGCGCCATGATATGTGTAAGGGGGCGTGAGAGGCAATAGCGTATATCTCTGATGCGTACAGATAAATACATTAACATTCATTTTGAGGGGTGTGTAAAAATATAAAGTACCGTGTCCAAGTTTCAAACTTCAATGCAGTGCTTCTTAAGTAGGGGGGTCGGCCCCCTGGGGGGTAGGAGCGCTGTCATATGTGTGAGAGGCAATGGCATAATAGTGTACATCTTGACACGTACAGATAATAAAACATTCACTTTGGGGGTGTCATGAAAAATAATGGTGTACCCTAGAAAAATGTAACTGTGATGAAGTTCCAGACAGCCTTTTAATGCAGTGCTTCTTACATAGTGGGGTGTCGGGGGAAGGGGGGGCGTGAGAGGCAGTAGTGTACATCTTCTAGGGGAGACCGAAAGCAATGGATGTCGAGTGGGTCTGACATAATAGTGTGAGAGTCCAGTCCATAGTGGATCTAACATAATAGTGAGAGTCCAGTCCATAGTGGATCTAACATAATAGTGAGAGTCCAGTCCATAGTGGATCTAACATAATAGTGAGAGTCCAGTCCATAGTGGATCTAACATAATAGTGAGAGTCCAGTCCATAGTGGATCCAACATAATAGTGTGAGAGTCCAGTCCATAGTGGATCTAACATAATAGTGAGAGTCCAGTCCATAGTGGATCTAACATAATAGTGAGAGTCCAGTCCATAGTGGATCTAACATAATAGTGAGAGTCCAGTCCATAGTGGATCTAACATAATAGTGTGAGTCCAGTCCATAGTGGATCTAACATAATAGTGAGAGTCCAGTCCATAGTGGATCTAACATAATAGTGAGAGTCCAGTCCATAGTGGATCTAACATAATAGTGAGAGTCCAGTCCATAGTGGATCTAACATAATAGTGAGAGTCCAGTCCATAGTGGATCTAACATAATAGTGTGAGTCCAGTCCATAGTGGATCTAACATAATAGTGAGAGTCCAGTCCATAGTGGATCTAACATAATAGTGAGAGTCCAGTCCATAGTGGATCTAACATAATAGTGTGAGAGTCCAGTCCATAGTGGATCTAACATAATAGTGAGAGTCCAGTCCATAGTGGATCTAACATAATATTGTGAAGGTCCAGTCCATAGTGGATCTAACATAATAGTGAGAGTCCAGTCCATAGTGGATCTAACATAATAGTGAGAGTCCAGTCCATAGTGGATCTAACATAATATTGTGAAGGTCCAGTCCATAGTGGATCTAACATAATAGTGAGAGTCCAGTCCATAGTGGATCTAACATAATAGTGAGAGTCCAGTCCATAGTGGATCTAACATAATAGTGTGAGAGTCCAGTCCATAGTGGATCTAACATAATAGTGAGAGTCCAGTCCATAGTGGATCTAACATAATAGTGAGAGTCCAGTCCATAGTGGATCTAACATAATAGTGAGAGTCCAGTCCATAGTGGATCTAACATAATATTGTGAAGGTCCAGTCCATAGTGGATCTAACATAATAGTGAGAGTCCAGTCCATAGTGGATCTAACATAATAGTGAGAGTCCAGTCCATAGTGGATCTAACATAATAGTGTGAGAGTCCAGTCCATAGTGGATCTAACATAATAGTGAGAGTCCAGTCCATAGTGGATCTAACATAATAGTGAGAGTCCAGTCCATAGTGGATCTAACATAATAGTGTGAAAGTCCAATCCATAGTGGATCTAACATAATAGTGAGAGTCCAGTCCATAGTGGATCTAACATAATATTGTGAAGGTCCAGTCCATAGTGGATCCAACATAATAGTGAGAGTCCAGTCCATAGTGGATCTAACATAATAGTGAGAGTCCAGTCCATAGTGGATCTAACATAATAGTGAGAGTCCAGTCCATAGTGGATCTAACATAATATTGTGAAGGTCCAGTCCATAGTGGATCTAACATAATAGTGAGAGTCCAGTCCATAGTGGATCTAACATAATAGTGAGAGTCCAGTCCATAGTGGATCTAACATAATAGTGAGAGTCCAGTCCATAGTGGATCTAACATAATATTGTGAAGGTCCAGTCCATAGTGGATCTAACATAATAGTGAGAGTCCAGTCCATAGTGGATCTAACATAATAGTGAGAGTCCAGTCCATAGTGGATCTAACATAATAGTGAGAGTCCAGTCCATAGTGGATCCAACATAATAGTGAGAGTCCAGTCCATAGTGGATCTAACATAATAGTGAGAGTCCAGTCCATAGTGGATCTAACATAATAGTGAGAGTCCAGTCCATAGTGGATCTAACATAATATTGTGAAGGTCCAGTCCATAGTGGATCTAACATAATAGTGAGAGTCCAGTCCATAGTGGATCTAACATAATAGTGAGAGTCCAGTCCATAGTGGATCTAACATAATAGTGAGAGTCCAGTCCATAGTGGATCTAACATAATAGTGAGAGTCCAGTCCATAGTGGATCTAACATAATAGTGAGAGTCCAGTCCATAGTGGATCCAACATAATAGTGTGAGAGTCCAGTCCATAGTGGATCTAACATAATAGTGAGAGTCCAGTCCATAGTGGATCTAACATAATAGTGAGAGTCCAGTCCATAGTGGATCTAACATAATAGTGAGAGTCCAGTCCATAGTGGATCTAACATAATAGTGTGAGTCCAGTCCATAGTGGATCTAACATAATAGTGAGAGTCCAGTCCATAGTGGATCTAACATAATAGTGAGAGTCCAGTCCATAGTGGATCTAACATAATAGTGAGAGTCCAGTCCATAGTGGATCTAACATAATAGTGAGAGTCCAGTCCATAGTGGATCTAACATAATAGTGTGAGTCCAGTCCATAGTGGATCTAACATAATAGTGAGAGTCCAGTCCATAGTGGATCTAACATAATAGTGAGAGTCCAGTCCATAGTGGATCTAACATAATAGTGTGAGAGTCCAGTCCATAGTGGATCTAACATAATAGTGAGAGTCCAGTCCATAGTGGATCTAACATAATATTGTGAAGGTCCAGTCCATAGTGGATCTAACATAATAGTGAGAGTCCAGTCCATAGTGGATCTAACATAATAGTGAGAGTCCAGTCCATAGTGGATCTAACATAATATTGTGAAGGTCCAGTCCATAGTGGATCTAACATAATAGTGAGAGTCCAGTCCATAGTGGATCTAACATAATAGTGAGAGTCCAGTCCATAGTGGATCTAACATAATAGTGTGAGAGTCCAGTCCATAGTGGATCTAACATAATAGTGAGAGTCCAGTCCATAGTGGATCTAACATAATAGTGAGAGTCCAGTCCATAGTGGATCTAACATAATAGTGAGAGTCCAGTCCATAGTGGATCTAACATAATATTGTGAAGGTCCAGTCCATAGTGGATCTAACATAATAGTGAGAGTCCAGTCCATAGTGGATCTAACATAATAGTGAGAGTCCAGTCCATAGTGGATCTAACATAATAGTGTGAGAGTCCAGTCCATAGTGGATCTAACATAATAGTGAGAGTCCAGTCCATAGTGGATCTAACATAATAGTGAGAGTCCAGTCCATAGTGGATCTAACATAATAGTGTGAAAGTCCAATCCATAGTGGATCTAACATAATAGTGAGAGTCCAGTCCATAGTGGATCTAACATAATATTGTGAAGGTCCAGTCCATAGTGGATCCAACATAATAGTGAGAGTCCAGTCCATAGTGGATCTAACATAATAGTGAGAGTCCAGTCCATAGTGGATCTAACATAATAGTGAGAGTCCAGTCCATAGTGGATCTAACATAATATTGTGAAGGTCCAGTCCATAGTGGATCTAACATAATAGTGAGAGTCCAGTCCATAGTGGATCTAACATAATAGTGAGAGTCCAGTCCATAGTGGATCTAACATAATAGTGAGAGTCCAGTCCATAGTGGATCTAACATAATATTGTGAAGGTCCAGTCCATAGTGGATCTAACATAATAGTGAGAGTCCAGTCCATAGTGGATCTAACATAATAGTGAGAGTCCAGTCCATAGTGGATCTAACATAATAGTGAGAGTCCAGTCCATAGTGGATCCAACATAATAGTGAGAGTCCAGTCCATAGTGGATCTAACATAATAGTGAGAGTCCAGTCCATAGTGGATCTAACATAATAGTGAGAGTCCAGTCCATAGTGGATCTAACATAATATTGTGAAGGTCCAGTCCATAGTGGATCTAACATAATAGTGAGAGTCCAGTCCATAGTGGATCTAACATAATAGTGAGAGTCCAGTCCATAGTGGATCTAACATAATAGTGAGAGTCCAGTCCATAGTGGATCCAACATAATAGTGAGAGTCCAGTCCATAGTGGATCTAACATAATAGTGAGAGTCCAGTCCATAGTGGATCTAACATAATAGTGTGAAAGTCCAATCCATAGTGGATCTAACATAATAGTGAGAGTCCAGTCCATAGTGGATCTAACATAATAGTGAGAGTCCAGTCAATAGTGGATCTAACATAATAGTGTGAAAGTCCAATCCATAGTGGATCCAACATAATAGTGTGAGTCCAGTCCATAGTGGATCTAACATAATAGTGTGAAAGTCCAATCCATAGTGGATCCAACATAATAGTGTGAGTCCAGTCCATAGTGGATCTAACATAATATTGTGAAGGTCCAGTCCATAGTGGATCTAACATAATAGTGAGAGTCCAGTCCATAGTGGATCTAACATAATAGTGAGAGTCCAGTCCATAGTGGATCTAACATAATAATGAGAGTCCAGTCCATAGTGGATCTAACATAATAGTGTGAGAGTCCAGTCCATAGTGGATCTAACATAATAGTGAGAGTCCAGTCCATAGTGGATCTAACATAATAGTGTGAGAGTCCAGTCCATAGTGGATCTAACATAATAGTGAGAGTCCAGTCCATAGTGGATCTAACATAATATTGTGAAGGTCCAGTCCATAGTGGATCCAACATAATAGTGAGAGTCCAGTCCATAGTGGATCTAACATAATAGTGAGAGTCCAGTCCATAGTGGATCTAACATAATATTGTGAAAGTCCAGTCCATAGTGGATCCAACATAATAGTGAGAGTCCAGTCCATAGTGGATCCAACATAATAGTGAGAGTCCAGTCCATAGTGGATCTAACATAATAGTGAGAGTCCAGTCCATAGTGGATCTAACATAATATTGTGAAGGTCCAGTCCATAGTGGATCTAACATAATAGAGAGAGTCCAGTCCATAGTGGATCCAACATAATAGAGAGAGTCCAGTCCATAGTGGATCCAACATAATAGTGAGAGTCCAGTCCATAGTGGATCCAACATAATAGTGAGAGTCCAGTCCATAGTGGATCTAACATAATAGTGAGAGTCCAGTCCATAGTGGATCCAACATAATAGTGAGAGTCCAGTCCATAGTGGATCTAACATAATAATGAGAGTCCAGTCCATAGTGGATCTAACATAATAATGAGAGTCCAGTCCATAGTGGATCTAACATAATAATGAGAGTCCAGTCCATAGTGGATCTAACATAATAATGAGAGTCCAGTCCATAGTGGGGCCAGCAGGAGACCATCCCAAGCGGGGACAGGTCAGCAGTGCAGAGATGTCCCCAACCGATGCACAGGCTAGTGGTCCACCCGGGGTCCCGACTCTGGACAGCCAGCACTTCATCCATGGCCACCGGACCTGTGTAACTCCCCCTCCACGCAGGAGAGGGGGGCAGAGGAGAGAAGAAAAGAGATGGCAGATCAACTGATCTAAAAGGGGTCTATTTAAAAGCTAGAGTATACAAATGAGTTTTAAGATGGGACTTAAATGCTTCTACGGAGGTAGCATCTCTAACTGTTACTGCTAGAACATTCCATAGTACTGGAGCCCCAACAGAAAACGCTCTATAGCCTGCAGACTTTTTTAGGGCTCTGGGAATCACTAATAAGCCAGAGTTCTTTGAAGGCAGATTTCTTGCCGGGACATATGGTACAATACAATCTGCAAGATAGACCTTTTAGTATTTATACCTAAGTAGTACAACCTTAAAGTCACATATTAAGTGCACAGGAAGCCAGTGCAGGTGAGCCAGTATTGGTAAGGTATATACAGTATAGGTACATATATATGTATATAAAGGTATATACAGTATAGGTATATATATATATGTATATAAAGGTATAGACAGTAGAGGTATATATATATATGTATATAAAGGTATAGACAGTAGAGGTATATATATATATATATGTATATAAAGGTATATACAGTATAGGTATATGTATATAAAGGTATATACAGTATAGGTATATATATATATGTATATAAAGGTATATACAGTATAGGTATATATATATATATATATATATATATATATGTATATAAAGGTATATACAGTATAGGTATATATATATATATATGTATATAAAGGTATATACAGTATAGGTATATAAAGGTATATACAGTATAGGTATATATATATATTTATATAAAGGTATATACAGTATATGTATATAAAGGTATATACAGTATAGGTATATATATATGTATATAAAGGTATATACAGTATAGGTATATATATATGTATATAAAGGTATATACAGTATAGGTATATAAAGGTATATACAGTATAGGTATATATATATATGTATATAAAGGTATATACAGTATAGGTATATATATATGTATATAAAGGTATATACAGTATAGGTATATATATAAAGGTATATACAGTATAGGTATATATATGTATATAAAGGTATATACAGTATAGGTATATACATATATGTATATAAAGGTATATACAGTATAGGTATATATATGTATATAAAGGTATATACAGTATAGATATATATATATGTATATAAAGGTATAGACAGTATAGGTATATATATGTATATAAAGGTATATACAGTATAGGTATATATATATATGTATATAAAGGTATATACAGTATAGGTATATATATATATGTATATAAAGGTATATACAGTATATATATATATGTATATAAAGGTATATACAGTATAGGTATATATATATATATGTATATAAAGGTATATACAGTATATATATATATATATGTATATAAAGGTATATACAGTATAGGTATATAAAGGTATATACAGTATAGGTATATATATATATATATGTATATAAAGGTATATACAGTATAGGTATATAAAAGTATATACAGTATAGGTATATATATATGTATATAAAGGTATATACAGTATAGGTATATATATATGTATATAAAGGTATATACAGTATAGGTATATAAAGGTATATACAGTATAGGTATATATATATATGTATATAAAGGTATATACAGTATAGGTATATATATGTATATAAAGGTATATACAGTATAGGTATATATATATGTATATAAAGGTATATACAGTATAGGTATATATATAAAGGTATATACAGTATAGGTATATATATGTATATAAAGGTATATACAGTATAGGTATATATATGTATATAAAGGTATATACAGTATAGGTATACATATATATGTATATAAAGGTATATACAGTATAGGTATACATATATATGTATATAAAGGTATATACAGTATAGGTATATATATATATGTATATAAAGGTATATACAGTATAGGCGTAATATGATCGAACTTTCTTGTTCTTGTTGTTGTTCGCAGCCACATTTTGTACCAAGTGTAATATTTTAATGCTAGACATAGGGAGACCCGAAAATAATACGTTACAGTAATGGAGACGAGATGTAACAAAGGCATGAATAATGATCTCAGCGGCGTTAGTAGACAAAATGGAACACATTGTAGTGATATTACAGAGATGAAAGAAGGCTGTTTTAGTAACACTCTTAATGTGTGACTCAAACGAGAGAGTTGTTTTAGTAACACTCTTAATGTGTGACTCAAACGAGAGAGTTGTTTTAGTAACACTCTTAATGTGTGACTCAAACGAGAGTTGTTTTAGTAACACTCTTAATGTGTGACTCAAACGAGAGAGTTGTTTTAGTAACACTCTTAATGTGTGACTCAAACGAGAGAGTTGTTTTAGTAACACTCTTAATGTGTGACTCAAACGAGAGAGTTGTTTTAGTAACACTCTTAATGTGTGACTCAAACGAGAGAGTTGTTTTAGTAACACTCTTAATGTGTGACTCAAACGAGAGAGTTGTTTTAGTAACACTCTTAATGTGCGACTCAAACGAGAGAGTTGTTTTAGTAACACTCTTAATGTGTGACTCAAAGGAGAGAGTTGTTTTAGTAACACTCTTAATGTGTGACTCAAACGAGAGAGTTGTTTTAGTAACACTCTTAATGTGTGACTCAAAGGAGAGAGTTGTTTTAGTAACACTCTTAATGTGTGACTCAAACGAGAGAGTTGTTTTAGTAACACTCTTAATGTGTGACTCAAACGAGAGAGTTGTTTTAGTAACACTCTTAATGTGTGACTCAAACGAGAGAGTTGTTTTAGTAACACTCTTAATGTGTGACTCAAACGAGAGAGTTGTTTTAGTAACACTCTTAATGTGTGACTCAAACGAGAGAGTTGTTTTAGTAACACTCTTAATGTGTGACTCAAACGAGAGAGTTGTTTTAGTAACACTCTTAATGTGTGACTCAAAGGAGAGAGTTGTTTTAGTAACACTCTTAATGTGTGACTCAAAGGAGAGAGTTGTTTTAGTAACACTCTTAATGTGTGACTCAAACGAGAGAGTTGTTTTAGTAACACTCTTAATGTGTGACTCAAACGAGAGAGTTGTTTTAGTAACACTCTTAATGTGTGACTCAAACGAGAGAGTTGTTTTAGTAACACTCTTAATGTGTGACTCAAACGAGAGAGTTGTGTGGAAGATAATACCCAGATTCTTTACCGGGTCGCCTTGTGTCATTGTTTGGTTGTCAAATGTTAAGTGTTATAATGAAGGCAACACATGATGTAAGTGTCTATATTAGCTATATTAGCCTACTATCAAAATGACTTTAAAAGTCTTATATAAGTGTTATAATGAAGGCAACACATGATGTAAGTGTCTATATTAGCTATATTAGCCTACTATCAAAATGACTTTAAAAGTCTTATATAAGTGTTATAATGAAGGCAACACATGATGTAAGTGTCTATATTAGCTATATTAGCCTACTATCAAAATGACTTTAAAAGTCTTATATAAGTGTTATAATGAAGGCAACACATGATGTAAGTGTCTATATTAGCCTACTATCAAAATGACTTTAGGTTGAAATGATCACTGGAGTATTTTTGAAGGGATCTGGATTGGGCTATTATGTGGCCGTTGGCTTTGGGTTTAGCTATTTTGCGGGTGCAGAATGTTAGATAGTGGTCGCTAAGACCACAGATCATGACCCCACTATTTTTTATTTTAGGCCGGTCTGATGTGAGAATGAGATCTATGGTTGATTAAGTGGGTAATTGTTATTAGCTGGGAAAGACGGTGCAGATTACAAAGCTTGCTGTAGGATGTGAAAACAGACGCATCTCTGCGTTGAATATTTGTGTTCAGATCTCCAGTTATAATTATCTCCACATTGTCTACCCCAGCCAAGCAGTCCTCGAGAGCCCCATATAGATCACTCTGATTAGGGGTGTGTATACAGTCCCTATCAGTACCGTACATTTGATTTCTGCCCACACAGATTCAAGGGCATTGTGGTTGAGATCAGTGCGAGTTATGTATTTAATATCCTGGTGAATATACATACAAACATGTTTATTCCTGTCCTGTTAGCATGATGACATATTTTACCTGGGCTCCCAACATCCTGATGGCTTGTTTATCCCTTAATGCTAGTCATTTAAGTGTTCCTTCTAATGCTAGTCATTTAAGTGTTCCTTCTAGTGCTAGTCATTTAAGTGTTCCTTCTAATGCTAGTCATTTAAGTGTTCCTTCTAATGCTAGTCATTTAAGTGTTCCTTCTAATGCTAGTCATTTAAGTGTTCCTTCTAATGCTAGTCATTTAAGTGTTCCTTCTAATGCTAGTCATTTAAGTGTTCCTTCTAATGCTAGTCATTTAAGTGTTCCTTCTAATGCTAGTCATTTAAGTGTTCCTTCTAATGCTAGTCATTTAAGTGTTCCTTCTAATGCTAGTCATTTAAGTGTTCCTTCTAATGCTAGTCATTTAAGTGTTCCTTCTAATGCTAGTCATTTAAGTGTTCCTTCTAATGCTAGTCATTTAAGTGTTCCTTCTAATGCTAGTCATTTAAGTGTTCCTTCTAATGCTAGTCATTTAAGTGTTCCTTCTAATGCTAGTCATTTAAGTGTTCCTTCTAATGCTAGTCATTTAAGTGTTCCTTCTAGTGCTAGTCATTTAAGTGTTCCTTCTAATGCTAGTCATTTAAGTGTTCCTTCTAATGCTAGTCATTTAAGTGTTCCTTCTAATGCTAGTCATTTAAGTGTTCCTTCTAATGCTAGTCATTTAAGTGTTCCTTCTAATGCTAGTCATTTAAGTGTTCCTTCTAATGCTAGTCATTTAAGTGTTCCTTCTAATGCTAGTCATTTAAGTGTTCCTTCTAATGCTAGTCATTTAAGTGTTCCTTCTAATGCTAGTCATTTAAGTGTTCCTTCTAATGCTAGTCATTTAAGTGTTCCTTCTAATGCTAGTCATTTAAGTGTTCCTTCTAATGCTAGTCATTTAAGTGTTCCTTCTAATGCTAGTCATTTAAGTACTCCTTCTAATGCTAGTCATTTAAGTGTTCCTTCTAGTGCTAGTCATTTAAGTGTTCCTTCTAATGCTAGTCATTTAAGTGTTCCTTCTAATGCTAGTCATTTAAGTGTTCCTTCTAGTGCTAGTCATTTAAGTGTTCCTTCTAATGCTAGTCATTTAAGTGTTCCTTCTAATGCTAGTCATTTAAGTGTTCCTTCTAATGCTAGTCATTTAAGTGTTCCTTCTAATGCTAGTCATTTAAGTGTTCCTTCTAATGCTAGTCATTTAAGTGTTCCTTCTAATGCTAGTCATTTAAGTGTTCCTTCTAATGCTAGTCATTTAAGTGTTCCTTCTAATGCTAGTCATTTAAGTGTTCCTTCTAATGCTAGTCATTTAAGTGTTCCTTCTAATGCTAGTCATTTAAGTGTTCCTTCTAATGCTAGTCATTTAAGTGTTCCTTCTAATGCTAGTCATTTAAGTGTTCCTTCTAGTGCTAGTCATTTAAGTGTTCCTTCTAATGCTAGTCATTTAAGTGTTCCTTCTAATGCTAGTCATTTAAGTGTTCCTTCTAATGCTAGTCATTTAAGTGTTCCTTCTAATGCTAGTCATTTAAGTGTTCCTTCTAATGCTAGTCATTTAAGTGTTCCTTCTAATGCTAGTCATTTAAGTGTTCCTTCTAATGCTAGTCATTTAAGTGTTCCTTCTAATGCTAGTCATTTAAGTGTTCCTTCTAGTGCTAGTCATTTAAGTGTTCCTTCTAATGCTAGTCATTTAAGTGTTCCTTCTAATGCTAGTCATTTAAGTGTTCCTTCTAATGCTAGTCATTTAAGTGTTCCTTCTAATGCTAGTCATTTAAGTGTTCCTTCTAATGCTAGTCATTTAAGTGTTCCTTCTAATGCTAGTCATTTAAGTGTTCCTTCTAATGCTAGTCATTTAAGTGTTCCTTCTAATGCTAGTCATTTAAGTGTTCCTTCTAATGCTAGTCATTTAAGTGTTCCTTCTAATGCTAGTCATTTAAGTGTTCCTTCTAATGCTAGTCATTTAAGTGTTCCTTCTAATGCTAGTCATTTAAGTGTTCCTTCTAATGCTAGTCATTTAAGTACTCCTTCTAATGCTAGTCATTTAAGTGTTCCTTCTAGTGCTAGTCATTTAAGTGTTCCTTCTAATGCTAGTCATTTAAGTGTTCCTTCTAATGCTAGTCATTTAAGTGTTCCTTCTAGTGCTAGTCATTTAAGTGTTCCTTCTAATGCTAGTCATTTAAGTGTTCCTTCTAATGCTAGTCATTTAAGTGTTCCTTCTAATGCTAGTCATTTAAGTGTTCCTTCTAATGCTAGTCATTTAAGTGTTCCTTCTAATGCTAGTCATTTAAGTGTTCCTTCTAATGCTAGTCATTTAAGTGTTCCTTCTAATGCTAGTCATTTAAGTGTTCCTTCTAATGCTAGTCATTTAAGTGTTCCTTCTAATGCTAGTCATTTAAGTGTTCCTTCTAATGCTAGTCATTTAAGTGTTCCTTCTAATGCTAGTCATTTAAGTGTTCCTTCTAGTGCTAGTCATTTAAGTGTTCCTTCTAATGCTAGTCATTTAAGTGTTCCTTCTAATGCTAGTCATTTAAGTGTTCCTTCTAATGCTAGTCATTTAAGTGTTCCTTCTAATGCTAGTCATTTAAGTGTTCCTTCTAATGCTAGTCATTTAAGTGTTCCTTCTAATGCTAGTCATTTAAGTGTTCCTTCTAATGCTAGTCATTTAAGTGTTCCTTCTAATGCTAGTCATTTAAGTGTTCCTTCTAATGCTAGTCATTTAAGTGTTCCTTCTAGTGCTAGTCATTTAAGTGTTCCTTCTAATGCTAGTCATTTAAGTGTTCCTTCTAATGCTAGTCATTTAAGTGTTCCTTCTAATGCTAGTCATTTAAGTGTTCCTTCTAATGCTAGTCATTTAAGTGTTCCTTCTAATGCTAGTCATTTAAGTGTTCCTTCTAATGCTAGTCATTTAAGTGTTCCTTCTAATGCTAGTCATTTAAGTGTTCCTTCTAATGCTAGTCATTTAAGTGTTCCTTCTAATGCTAGTCATTTAAGTGTTCCTTCTAATGCTAGTCATTTAAGTGTTCCTTCTAATGCTAGTCATTTAAGTGTTCCTTCTAATGCTAGTCATTTAAGTGTTCCTTCTAATGCTAGTCATTTAAGTGTTCCTTCTAATGCTAGTCATTTAAGTGTTCCTTCTAATGCTAGTCATTTAAGTGTTCCTTCTAATGCTAGTCATTTAAGTGTTCCTTCTAATGCTAGTCATTTAAGTGTTCCTTCTAATGCTAGTCATTTAAGTGTTCCTTCTAGTGCTAGTCATTTAAGTGTTCCTTCTAATGCTAGTCATTTAAGTGTTCCTTCTAATGCTAGTCATTTAAGTGTTCCTTCTAATGCTAGTCATTTAAGTGTTCCTTCTAATGCTAGTCATTTAAGTGTTCCTTCTAATGCTAGTCATTTAAGTGTTCCTTCTAATGCTAGTCATTTAAGTGTTCCTTCTAATGCTAGTCATTTAAGTGTTCCTTCTAATGCTAGTCATTTAAGTGTTCCTTCTAATGCTAGTCATTTAAGTGTTCCTTCTAATGCTAGTCATTTAAGTGTTCCTTCTAATGCTAGTCATTTAAGTGTTCCTTCTAATGCTAGTCATTTAAGTGTTCCTTCTAATGCTAGTCATTTAAGTACTCCTTCTAATGCTAGTCATTTAAGTGTTCCTTCTAGTGCTAGTCATTTAAGTGTTCCTTCTAATGCTAGTCATTTAAGTGTTCCTTCTAATGCTAGTCATTTAAGTGTTCCTTCTAGTGCTAGTCATTTAAGTGTTCCTTCTAATGCTAGTCATTTAAGTGTTCCTTCTAATGCTAGTCATTTAAGTGTTCCTTCTAATGCTAGTCATTTAAGTGTTCCTTCTAATGCTAGTCATTTAAGTGTTCCTTCTAATGCTAGTCATTTAAGTGTTCCTTCTAATGCTAGTCATTTAAGTGTTCCTTCTAATGCTAGTCATTTAAGTGTTCCTTCTAATGCTAGTCATTTAAGTGTTCCTTCTAATGCTAGTCATTTAAGTGTTCCTTCTAATGCTAGTCATTTAAGTGTTCCTTCTAATGCTAGTCATTTAAGTGTTCCTTCTAGTGCTAGTCATTTAAGTGTTCCTTCTAATGCTAGTCATTTAAGTGTTCCTTCTAATGCTAGTCATTTAAGTGTTCCTTCTAATGCTAGTCATTTAAGTGTTCCTTCTAATGCTAGTCATTTAAGTGTTCCTTCTAATGCTAGTCATTTAAGTGTTCCTTCTAATGCTAGTCATTTAAGTGTTCCTTCTAATGCTAGTCATTTAAGTGTTCCTTCTAATGCTAGTCATTTAAGTGTTCCTTCTAATGCTAGTCATTTAAGTGTTCCTTCTAGTGCTAGTCATTTAAGTGTTCCTTCTAATGCTAGTCATTTAAGTGTTCCTTCTAATGCTAGTCATTTAAGTGTTCCTTCTAATGCTAGTCATTTAAGTGTTCCTTCTAATGCTAGTCATTTAAGTGTTCCTTCTAATGCTAGTCATTTAAGTGTTCCTTCTAATGCTAGTCATTTAAGTGTTCCTTCTAATGCTAGTCATTTAAGTGTTCCTTCTAATGCTAGTCATTTAAGTGTTCCTTCTAGTGCTAGTCATTTAAGTGTTCCTTCTAGTGCTAGTCATTTAAGTGTTCCTTCTAATGCTAGTCATTTAAGTGTTCCTTCTAATGCTAGTCATTTAAGTGTTCCTTCTAATGCTAGTCATTTAAGTGTTCCTTCTAATGCTAGTCATTTAAGTGTTCCTTCTAATGCTAGTCATTTAAGTGTTCCTTCTAATGCTAGTCATTTAAGTGTTCCTTCTAATGCTAGTCATTTAAGTGTTCCTTCTAATGCTAGTCATTTAAGTGTTCCTTCTAATGCTAGTCATTTAAGTGTTCCTTCTAATGCTAGTCATTTAAGTGTTCCTTCTAATGCTAGTCATTTAAGTGTTCCTTCTAGTGCTAGTCATTTAAGTGTTCCTTCTAATGCTAGTCATTTAAGTGTTCCTTCTAATGCTAGTCATTTAAGTGTTCCTTCTAATGCTAGTCATTTAAGTGTTCCTTCTAATGCTAGTCATTTAAGTGTTCCTTCTAATGCTAGTCATTTAAGTGTTCCTTCTAATGCTAGTCATTTAAGTGTTCCTTCTAATGCTAGTCATTTAAGTGTTCCTTCTAATGCTAGTCATTTAAGTGTTCCTTCTAATGCTAGTCATTTAAGTGTTCCTTCTAATGCTAGTCATTTAAGTGTTCCTTCTAATGCTAGTCATTTAAGTGTTCCTTCTAATGCTAGTCATTTAAGTGTTCCTTCTAATGCTAGTCATTTAAGTGTTCCTTCTAATGCTAGTCATTTAAGTGTTCCTTCTAATGCTAGTCATTTAAGTGTTCCTTCTAATGCTAGTCATTTAAGTGTTCCTTCTAATGCTAGTCATTTAAGTGTTCCTTCTAATGCTAGTCATTTAAGTGTTCCTTCTAATGCTAGTCATTTAAGTGTTCCTTCTAATGCTAGTCATTTAAGTGTTCCTTCTAATGCTAGTCATTTAAGTGTTCCTTCTAATGCTAGTCATTTAAGTGTTCCTTCTAATGCTAGTCATTTAAGTGTTCCTTCTAATGCTAGTCATTTAAGTGTTCCTTCTAGTGCTAGTCATTTAAGTGTTCCTTCTAATGCTAGTCATTTAAGTGTTCCTTCTAATGCTAGTCATTTAAGTGTTCCTTCTAGTGCTAGTCATTTAAGTACTCCTTCTAATGCTAGTCATTTAAGTGTTCCTTCTAATGCTAGTCATTTAAGTGTTCCTTCTAATGCTAGTCATTTAAGTGTTCCTTCTAATGCTAGTCATTTAAGTGTTCCTTCTAATGCTAGTCATTTAAGTGTTCCTTCTAATGCTAGTCATTTAAGTGTTCCTTCTAATGCTAGTCATTTAAGTGTTCCTTCTAATGCTAGTCATTTAAGTGTTCCTTCTAATGCTAGTCATTTAAGTGTTCCTTCTAATGCTAGTCATTTAAGTGTTCCTTCTAATGCTAGTCATTTAAGTGTTCCTTCTAGTGCTAGTCATTTAAGTGTTCCTTCTAATGCTAGTCATTTAAGTGTTCCTTCTAGTGCTAGTCATTTAAGTGTTCCTTCTAATGCTAGTCATTTAAGTGTTCCTTCTAATGCTAGTCATTTAAGTGTTCCTTCTAGTGCTAGTCATTTAAGTACTCCTTCTAATGCTAGTCATTTAAGTGTTCCTTCTAATGCTAGTCATTTAAGTGTTCCTTCTAATGCTAGTCATTTAAGTGTTCCTTCTAATGCTAGTCATTTAAGTGTTCCTTCTAATGCTAGTCATTTAAGTGTTCCTTCTAATGCTAGTCATTTAAGTGTTCCTTCTAATGCTAGTCATTTAAGTGTTCCTTCTAATGCTAGTCATTTAAGTGTTCCTTCTAATGCTAGTCATTTAAGTGTTCCTTCTAATGCTAGTCATTTAAGTGTTCCTTCTAGTGCTAGTCATTTAAGTGTTCCTTCTAGTGCTAGTCATTTAAGTGTTCCTTCTAATGCTAGTCATTTAAGTGTTCCTTCTAATGCTAGTCATTTAAGTGTTCCTTCTAATGCTAGTCATTTAAGTGTTCCTTCTAATGCTAGTCATTTAAGTGTTCCTTCTAATGCTAGTCATTTAAGTGTTCCTTCTAATGCTAGTCATTTAAGTGTTCCTTCTAATGCTAGTCATTTAAGTGTTCCTTCTAATGCTAGTCATTTAAGTGTTCCTTCTAATGCTAGTCATTTAAGTGTTCCTTCTAGTGCTAGTCATTTAAGTGTTCCTTCTAATGCTAGTCATTTAAGTGTTCCTTCTAATGCTAGTCATTTAAGTGTTCCTTCTAATGCTAGTCATTTAAGTGTTCCTTCTAATGCTAGTCATTTAAGTGTTCCTTCTAATGCTAGTCATTTAAGTGTTCCTTCTAATGCTAGTCATTTAAGTGTTCCTTCTAATGCTAGTCATTTAAGTGTTCCTTCTAATGCTAGTCATTTAAGTGTTCCTTCTAATGCTAGTCATTTAAGTGTTCCTTCTAGTGCTAGTCATTTAAGTGTTCCTTCTAATGCTAGTCATTTAAGTGTTCCTTCTAATGCTAGTCATTTAAGTGTTCCTTCTAGTGCTAGTCATTTAAGTACTCCTTCTAATGCTAGTCATTTAAGTGTTCCTTCTAATGCTAGTCATTTAAGTGTTCCTTCTAATGCTAGTCATTTAAGTGTTCCTTCTAATGCTAGTCATTTAAGTGTTCCTTCTAATGCTAGTCATTTAAGTGTTCCTTCTAATGCTAGTCATTTAAGTGTTCCTTCTAATGCTAGTCATTTAAGTGTTCCTTCTAATGCTAGTCATTTAAGTGTTCCTTCTAATGCTAGTCATTTAAGTGTTCCTTCTAATGCTAGTCATTTAAGTGTTCCTTCTAATGCTAGTCATTTAAGTGTTCCTTCTAGTGCTAGTCATTTAAGTGTTCCTTCTAATGCTAGTCATTTAAGTGTTCCTTCTAGTGCTAGTCATTTAAGTGTTCCTTCTAATGCTAGTCATTTAAGTGTTCCTTCTAATGCTAGTCATTTAAGTGTTCCTTCTAGTGCTAGTCATTTAAGTACTCCTTCTAATGCTAGTCATTTAAGTGTTCCTTCTAATGCTAGTCATTTAAGTGTTCCTTCTAATGCTAGTCATTTAAGTGTTCCTTCTAATGCTAGTCATTTAAGTGTTCCTTCTAATGCTAGTCATTTAAGTGTTCCTTCTAATGCTAGTCATTTAAGTGTTCCTTCTAATGCTAGTCATTTAAGTGTTCCTTCTAATGCTAGTCATTTAAGTGTTCCTTCTAATGCTAGTCATTTAAGTGTTCCTTCTAATGCTAGTCATTTAAGTGTTCCTTCTAATGCTAGTCATTTAAGTGTTCCTTCTAATGCTAGTCATTTAAGTGTTCCTTCTAGTGCTAGTCATTTAAGTGTTCCTTCTAATGCTAGTCATTTAAGTGTTCCTTCTAATGCTAGTCATTTAAGTGTTCCTTCTAATGCTAGTCATTTAAGTGTTCCTTCTAATGCTAGTCATTTAAGTGTTCCTTCTAATGCTAGTCATTTAAGTGTTCCTTCTAATGCTAGTCATTTAAGTGTTCCTTCTAATGCTAGTCATTTAAGTGTTCCTTCTAATGCTAGTCATTTAAGTGTTCCTTCTAATGCTAGTCATTTAAGTGTTCCTTCTAATGCTAGTCATTTAAGTGTTCCTTCTAATGCTAGTCATTTAAGTGTTCCTTCTAATGCTAGTCATTTAAGTGTTCCTTCTAATGCTAGTCATTTAAGTGTTCCTTCTAGTGCTAGTCATTTAAGTGTTCCTTCTAGTGCTAGTCATTTAAGTGTTCCTTCCTAAAGCCTACCTTCCATCCTGTGTCTGCAGATTTGTTTACCGAGTGGATGTGGACTGTGGACTGTGGACAGAGAACGGGACTTTTGACATAGTGAAACTGTGAAGAACTGGACACCTTCATGTGGTACAGGTGGACACTGGAATGGAACCAAAGGATTCTCCAGCATCAACAACACCCGATATCAGAAGACAATAATGAAGTGATGGACCAGTAGAGGTCAGTGGGTTGGGGATGCTCTAGTTTTTCCTCTTCTTCCGACCTTCTTGAAGAGCCAGCAGTAGCACACTACTTATGTATGCAGCCATCTTTACTGTTTGCTCAACAACTATGTGCCTTCAAACCGGGTGTTGCTAACTCGCTAACCCACACTTCTCTTCCCCTTGGCTTGCAATCAGTGTCTAGCACTAAAAACCCTTGGCTTGCAATCAGTGTCTAGCACTAAAAACTTTCCATGTTTGTGGGCAGGTAGAACAAGTCTGTCTGTGGTTTCCTTGCAGTATTATTGATTATTGATTGTTATTGTTTTGATATATCTTTGAAGTGCAGTTGTTTGAGGCGTCATTAGAAGAGTGGAATATCACTGAATGAGGATTGGATGTAAAACCTGGTACACACACAAACCCCAACTGTAGGTTGACCACCGTAAAAGTTAAGCGTGTTGAGTATTTTCCAAAACCCCCATGTGTGGCCCACATAAAATGGCCGACTGGTAAGCGAGCTGACGGAAGACGGAAGCAAAAAGTGAGCATGAGAAGAAGTATTCATGTCCTGGATCACACACACTCGCAACTTAGCATTTCACAGCTAGCTTAGCTGGGTTCCGTCAGGTCAGGTCTCTGGTACTAGGTCAGGTCTCTGGTACTAGGTGAGGTCTCTGGTACTAGGGGAGGTCTCTGGTACTAGGTGAGGTCTCTGGTACTAGGTTAGGTCTCTGGTAGTTGGTGGTGTGTGTTACCCATCACACACTAAAGTCATGTTATAAATGCGTGTGTTTAAAAGTAGTGACAGTACTCAGAACAAGTTGAAGATTGTGGGATTTAAAGAGGAAGCTAACCTTTGGTTTGAGTTGTCTGCACACCTTGCTGATCTCTAACAAGGAGCTGAGAAAAAGATGATAAGTTAGTATTCCCCTTTCAGACTCTAACAATATCCTAAAAGTGTAATTGATCAACTCAAGGTGCTACTGCTTATTTCCTAGAAAAGTAGCTAGCGTGCTAACTGGCTTCAATGTTAGCATGAATACAAGACACACTCCAATAACAATAATATAGCTTAGAAGTTGTATCAATAACAATAATATAGCTTAGAAGTTGTATCAATAACAATAATATAGCTTAGAAGTTGTATCAATAACAATAATATAGCTTAGAAGTTGTATCAATAACAATAATATAGCTTAGAAGTTGTATCAATAACAATAATATAGCTTCAGAAGTTGTATCAATAACAATAATATAGCTTAGAAGTTGTATCAATAACAATAATATAGCTTAGAAGTTGTATCAATAACAATAATATAGCTTCAGAAGTTGTATCAATCTTAAGGCACCTAACAATTCCATCCCATTCTGATCACTGGGTAAACATTCCATTCACAATCCATTCTCAAGTCAACACCATTCTCAATTTAAACTCATTCTTGATATTTGATATCATTATTATTATGAAACTTTTTCAAAACAGGTTATAGGTTAGAAAAGTTATTTCGTTGGCCTAAAACGCACACACACACACACACACACATATATATATATACATATATATATATGTGTGTGTGTGTGTGTGTGTGTGTGTGTGTGTGTGTGTGTGTATGTATATATATATATACACACACACACACATATATATACACAGTATATACTGTATATATACTGTATATATATTTATATATATATATATATATATATATATATATATATATATAAAAACATACATATATATATATATATATATATATATATATATATATATATATATATAAATGTAAATGTGTTGTACTTGTATAGCACTTTTCTACCTTTTTTTAAGGAACTCAAAGCGCTTTGACACTATTTCCACATTCACCCATTCACACACACACACACACACACACACACACACACACACACACACACACACACACACACACACACACACATATATATATATATATATATATATATATATATATATACATATATATGTGTGTATATGTGTACATATATATATATATGTGTATGTGTATATGTGTATATATATATTAGGGCTGCAACAACTAATCGATTAAAATCGATTACCAAAATAGTTGCCAATTAATTTAGTCATGGATTCGTTGGAACTATGCTATGCGCATGTGCGGAGGCTTTTTTTATTTATTTATTTATTTTTTTGGTAATTTTTTTGTTGTTGTTTTTTTTTGTTTTATAAACCTTTATTTATAAAGTGCAACATTTACAAACAGCTGAGAAACAATAATGAAAATAAGTAGAAAACAGCGCCAGGGCGGCGGTGAGGCTACGTGTCATGAGGTGGAGGTAAGCTAGCCAATGATGGTCATGTGCAGCTCACGTCACCACGCCGTCTACTTTGCTGGAAACATTGGATATGTTGGCGCAGGAAAACACTAGCGATAGTTTAGCGGAGAAACCTCTTGAGGTTATTGCTTCAATGGAGAAAAGTGTACGACCTAAGTGGTCCAAAGTGTGGCAACACTTCACTTTAAAGACTTCAAAGAAGAGTGTTTCCTGCAAAATGTCACAGAAGTACAACATTGCTTCAGGAGCACCTGGAGAAGAAACATGTTGCAGCCATGGATGAAGGGAGGAACTCACACTACGTAACTCTTGAAGTCCATAGTGGCAACAAGCATTCATGACTTCAGCTTTTTTGTGAGTAATGTTAAAGTTCTGCCTTTGTTGCAACGCGGGGCTGATAATGTGTCTCCGGCACATTTGACTCCATTTTGAGAGAGAAAACGCACGCTTACCAATTTGGAAATAAACGTAACGGACAGAAATATCTCATGTTGGTTTCATAATGGATCAATGTAGCCGGGCCGATAAAGCTATATAAATATATTTAGATTTGAGTGACGCTTTAGTATAACTAAACGTTATGAAGGTGCTGGAATATTTCATGCTATTATTCAGAGGCAGCCTAAAATGAATCCTTTATTATTCACAACAGAAACGTGTACAATATCTGATTCAGTTCTGATGACTTACATTTCTGTGTTATTGTTGGTGTATGCTGCACCCCCAATGTCCACCACATGGTGCCACTATGCTGGGTTTTTTCAATAAAATACTGGAAAGGATAGAAATGTAATTTATCTCTTCTATCCGATTATTAATCGATTAATCGAAGCAATAATCGACAGATTAATCGATTATCAAATGAATCGTTAGTTACAGCCCTAATATATATATATATATATATATATATATATATATATATATATATATATATATATATATATATATATATATATATATATATATATATATATATATATATATATATATATATATATATGTGTGTGTGTGTAAATTAAAAAAAATGTTTTATTGAATTTTTAAAATGATAACTGGATTTAGACTTGACATAAATAAAAATGGTATTTAGGATGTGAATCCCTAATATTGACTTCTTCTGCTAAGTACACTCTTGTCTACTTCAAAAAAGGAATACATCATCATATTTGGAGCACATCCACCAATAATAAGTACTATTGATCCATGCCATGAGGTGTGTTCCAATAGTATTGATCCATGCCATGAGGTGTGTTCCAATAGTATTGATCCATGCCATGAGGTGTGTTCCAATAGTATTGATCCATGCCATGAGGTGTGTTCCAATAGTATTGATCCATGCCATGAGGTGTGTTCCAATAGTATTGATCCATGCCATGAGGTGTGTTCCAATAGTATTGATCCATGCCATGAGGTGTGTTCCAATAATGTGCCTTTGACAGGACAAAGTACTATTGATGAGGTGTGTTCCAATGGATCTCTGCTCCACTGGTGAGAAGACACAATCCTTGTTACAGAACAGCAAGTTGTTTTGTTCTATTTATGAGAATGTTAGTTAGGGAAGCATTTTGGAAGCTAAGCTATATTGAGCCATGTGGATGTGAAGAATCTCAGATCAGAGCTTTTATTTTGAAGAGTCAAATACGCTAAGTCAGCGTGCTGGAAGACTAAAAGATGGCTGACAACACAAGTCTAAAGGTTTGGTCAGTCAAAGGTGTGGTCAGTCTCTGACAAAGTATGACTCTGTAATATGTGACAACACACGTCTAAAGGTGTGGTCAGTCAAAGGTGTGGTCAGTCTCTGACAAAGTATGACTCTGTAATATGTGGTGGCACTACCTCACTAACCTGCTCAGGATCGTACATGTTCCTAGTCACCTCTAACATGCTATGTTCCTAGTCACCTCTAACATGCTATGCTCCTAGTCACCTCTAACATGCTATGCTCCTAGTCACCTCTAACATGCTACACACTTGTCACAGTGGAAGACTTCCAAGGTCATTGTCACGCTTTAGCTTGCAAGTGTCAGCAACCTTACTTGCTAGATGGAAGTTGAGCTGGTCCTGTACACAACATGGTTAGCATTAGCTTGTACACAACATGGTTAGCATTAGCTTGTACACAACATGGTTAGCATTAGCTTGTACACAACATGGTTAGCATTAGCTTGTACACAAGATTAGCTCCAGTCGTGATCTTCAAGTGGTTGAGGTCCAAATGAAGATGATATTTACGAGTGGCTGGTGAGAGGCTACGTTCACACTGCAGGCGACCATTCACATTGTTTTCTTTCTGTGGAGTTCTTCATATGTCTGGCAACCTTTGGCCTCCTAATCATCCATTCCAACTCCTGGGGTGACCACTCCTTTTGCTATCACCATTATCATCAAACTTTTTTAAAACAGGTTGCAGCTTCAAAAAAGTTCCTTCTGATTGCATGGAGATGGCCTAAAAACCTCTTTTTAAAAACAGAATTAAATTATATATATATATATATATATATACTGTATATATATATATACAGTATATATATATATATTTATTTAAAAAAAAAAAAAAAAAATTTTAGAAAATGATTAATGGATTTGGAATTGGGATAAAAAAGGATGAGGATGCAGGTGTCAATCAGTGTTTTTGTGTACTACTAGTACTGGTACACATTGTCTACTAGTACTGGTACACATTGTCTACTAGGAATGTGTACTACTAGTACTGGTACACATTGTCTACTAGTACTGGTACACATTGTCTACTAGGAATGTGTACTACTAGTACTGGTACACATTGTCTACTAGGAATGTGTACTACTAATACTGGTACACATTGTCTACTAGGAATGTGTACTACTAGTACTGGTACACATTGTCTACTAGTACTGGTACACATTGTCTACTAGGAATGTGTACTACTAGTACTGGTACACATTGTCTACTAGTACTGGTACACATTGTCTACTAGGAATGTGTACTACTAGTACTGGTACACATTGTCTACTAGGAATGTGTACTACTAGTACTGGTACACATTGTCTACTAGGAATGTGTACTACTAGTACTGGTACACATTGTCTACTAGGAATGTGTACTACTAGTACTGGTACACATTGTCTACTAGTACTGGTACACATTGTCTACTAGGAATGTGTACTACTAGTACTGGTACACATTGTCTACTAGGAATGTGTACTACTAGTACTGGTACACATTGTCTACTAGTACTGGTACACATTGTCTACTAGGAATGTGTACTACTAGTACTGGTACACATTGTCTACTAGGAATGTGTACTACTAGTACTGGTACACATTGTCTACTAGGAATGTGTACTACTAGTACTGGTACACATTGTCTACTAGGAATGTGTACTACTAGTACTGGTACACATTGTCTACTAGGAATGTGTACTACTAGTACTGGTACACATTGTCTACTAGTACTGGTACACATTGTCTACTAGGAATGTGTACTACTAGTACTGGTACACATTGTCTACTAGGAATGTGTACTACTAGTACTGGTACACATTGTCTACTAGTACTGGTACACATTGTCTACTAGGAATGTGTACTACTAGTACTGGTACACATTGTCTACTAGGAATGTGTACTACTAGTACTGGTACACATTGTCTACTAGGAATGTGTACTACTAGTACTGGTACACATTGTCTACTAGGAATGTGAATCTTGCACAACTTACAACTGGACTCGGAAAGGATTCTCCATTGAAATGGATCCTAGGAATATATCATGTGGCATAAAAAGTACAATAAAACCTTTTTGAAAAAGGTTACAAAAGCTCCTCTTGGCTGCTGACAGGATGTACTGTAGTATTATTACTGTATTATTACTGTATTATTATATGTGCAGCCATTGAGTGCGGAGATGGCCTAAAAACATCTTCAAAATGTTTTCCTTACAACTTAAACATGCAGCCATTAAGTGCACAGATGGCCTAAAAAGGTATTTTTTGAGTAGATTTTTGTCAAAGAGGAATCTATTTGCAATGGGAATAAGAATGAGGATTGCGAGGTGAATAAATGCTAAAAAGGGACTTGACCTGGGGTGTGAACGTAGACTAAGTTGTGTTACACCACCGTTCAGACTAAGTTGTGTTACACCACCATTCAGACTAAGTTGTGTTACACCACCATTCAGACTAAGTTGTGTTACACCACCATTCAGACTAAGTTGTGTTACACCACCGTTCAGACTAAGTTGTGTTACACCACCATTCAGACTAAGTTGTGTTACACCACCATTCAGACTAAGTTGTGTTACACCACCATTCAGACTAAGTTGTGTTACACCACCGTTCAGACTAAGTTGTGTTACACCACCATTCAGACTAAGTTGTGTTACACCACCATTCAGACTAAGTTGTGTTACACCACCATTCAGACTAAGTTGTGTTACACCACCATTCAGACTAAGTTGTGTTACACCACCATTCAGACTAAGTTGTGTTACACCACCATTCAGATAAAAAAAGCTATATTGACTCTCATGTCATGTCAAATGTCACATGTTGGATGTCTGCATTGTACAGCAAGTGTCACATGTTGGATGTCTGCATTGTACAGCAAGTGTCACATGTTGGATGTCTGCATTGTACAGCAAGTGTCACATGTTGGATGTCTGCATTGTACAGCAAGTGTCACATGTTGGATGTCTGCATTGTACAGCAATACTTCACATACTTTGTGGGACATTTTTGCTCTTTTCTTTGACACTGGCACCACTTGAAGAAAAACACTTGCAAGTGTGGACTATGCAAAATGTTGGAGTGTGAGTCCCCCACATGTTGATGATATCATGTAGATGAGTGTGAGTCCCCCACATGTTGATGATATCATGTAGATGAGTGTGAGTCCCCCACATGTTGATGATATCATGTAGATGAGTGTGAGTCCCCCACATGTTGATGATATCATGTAGATGAGTGTGAGTCCCCCACATGTTGATGATATCATGTAGATGAGTGTGAGTCCCCCACATGTTGATGATATCATGTAGATGAGTGTGAGTCCCCCACATGTTGATGATATCATGTAGATGAGTGTGAGTCCCCCACATGTTGATGATATCATGTAGATGAGTGTGAGTCCCCCACATGTTGATGATATCATGTAGATGAGTGTGAGTCCCCCACATGTTGATGATATCATGTAGATGAGTGTGAGTCCCCCACATGTTGATGATATCATGTAGATGAGTGTGAGTCCCCCACATGTTGATGATATCATGTAGATGAGTGTGAGTCCCCCACATGTTGATGATATCATGTAGATGAGTGTGAGTCCCCCACATGTTGATGATATCATGTAGATGAGTGTGAGTCCCCCACATGTTGATGATATCATGTAGATGAGTGTGAGTCCCCCACATGTTGATGATATCATGTAGATGAGTGTGAGTCCCCCACATGTTGATGATATCATGTAGATGAGTGTGAGTCCCCCACATGTTGATGATATCATGTAGATGAGTGTGAGTCCCCCACATGTTGATGATATCATGTAGATGAGTGTGAGTCCCCCACATGTTGATGATATCATGTAGATGAGTGTGAGTCCCCCACATGTTGATGATATCATGTAGATGAGTGTGAGTCCCCCACATGTTGATGATATCATGTAGATGAGTGTGAGTCCCCCACATGTTGATGATATCATGTAGATGAGTGTGAGTCCCCCACATGTTGATGATATCATGTAGATGAGTGTGAGTCCCCCACATGTTGATGATATCATGTAGATGAGTGTGAGTCCCCCACATGTTGATGATATCATGTAGATGAGTGTGAGTCCCCCACATGTTGGTGATATAATGTACATAAACACATGTACACTATGTTTATTATATCATGTACATAAGCACCTCTTTTTCTTACACAACTTGAAAGGAGACATTTGGACCTTCTTTCTTGCTCCTGAAAATGTATTTGACGAGTTTTCTTGAAATAAAAAATGTTCCAAGTGGAGTGTGTGGATTATTATCATTTCTGTTCTTAAAAAGTTATTACTGGACAGCAGCACATATGGAAAGAAAATAGGAAAAATAGAGCAAAAAGGCACAATATTAAAAAATAAAAAAGATTGAATGTTGATTCCAATAACAAAGCTCTGTATTTCAATATGCAAAGAGAAAACTATATATATATATATATATATATATATATATATATATATATATATATATATATATATATATATATATATATATATATATATATATATATATATATATATACTTTAATAATCCCCTTGGGGGAATAAAGGTATCACATTTGATATATGTCTATTAGGGGTGTGGGGAAAAATCGATTCGAATTCGAATCGCGATTCTCACGTTGTGTGATTCAGCATCAATTCTCATTTTTAAAAATTTGATTTTTTAATTTTTTTAAATGAATCAATCCAACAAAACAATACACAGCAATAACATAACAATGCAATCCAATTCCAAAAGCAAAGCCGAGCCAGCAACACTCAGAAGTGCAATAAACACAACAATTGAGAGGAGACACAAACACCACACACAACAATTGAGAGGAGACACAAACACCACACACAACAATTGAGAGGAGACACAAACACCACACACAACAATTGAGAGGAGACACAAACACCACACACAACAATTGAGAGGAGACACAAACACCACACACAACAATTGAGGAGACACAAACACCACACACAACAATTGAGAGGAGACACACAAACACCACACACAACAATTGAGATGAGACACAAACACCACACACAACAATTGAGAGGAGACACAAACACCACACACAACAATTGAGAGGAGACACAAACACCACACACAACAATTGAGGAGACACAAACACCACACACAACAATTGAGGAGACACAAACACCACACACAACAATTGAGGAGACACAAACACCACACACAACAATTGAGGAGACACAAACACCACACACAACAATTGAGAGGAGACACAAACACCACACACAACAATTGAGGAGACACAAACACCACACACAACAATTGAGAGGAGACACAAACACCACACACAACAATTGAGAGGAGACACAAACACCACACACAACAATTGAGAGGAGACACAAACACCACACACAACAATTGAGAGGAGACACAAACACCACACACAACAATTGAGAGGAGACACAAACACCACACACAACAATTGAGAGGAGACACAAACACCACACACAACAATTGAGAGGAGACACAAACACCACACACAACAATTGAGGAGACACAAACACCACACACAACAATTGAGGAGACACAAACACCACACACAACAATTGAGAGGAGACACAAACACCACACAATAGACATTTATAAAAAAGAACAATAGTGTGACAGTGGCTTACACTTGCATCACATCTCATAAGCTTGACAACACACTGTGTCCAATATTTTCACAAAGATCAAATAAGTCATATTTTTTCTTCATTTAATAGTTGAAACAAATGTACATTATTGCAATCAGTTGATAAAACATTGTCCTTTTCAATTATAAAAGCTTGTTACTCTGCTTGCATGTCAGCAGACTGGGGTAGATCCTGATCAAATCTATGTATTCTATCAATAGACAATACTTTTCAATCGGGGAAATATCCTTTTTGAATCGAGAATCACGTTGAATTGAAAAACAAAAACGATTTTGAATCAAATCGTGACCCCAAGAATCGATATTGAATCGAATCGTGGGACACCAAAAAATTCACAGCCCTGATATATATATATATATATATATATATATATATATATATATATACATACACATACTGTACATACATACATACATACACTCACACACATATATACATGCATACATATACACACCCCCCCATACAGACATATATATATATATATATATATATATATATATATATATATATATATATATATATATATATATATATATATAGTGAGTAAATATATGACAGGGGATGCAAAACAATAACAATTTTTTTTTTAAAGTGCAACACATTTTCCTAACATGGTCACTACTGCCTAGTTTCTCTTGTTATGTTCTTATTGTTGCTTTTTATGTTTATTCTTATTGTTATATTTTCTATTTTATTTCCATTTATACCCCCATTATTGACTTTTTACTTTTTAAATTGGTTCTCAATTCTGTACACTGCTGCTGGAAGTTTAATTTTCCTGAGGGAACTTGAAGGATGAAATAAAGTACTATCTATCTATCTATCTATCTATCTATCTATCTATCTATCTATCTATCTATCTATCTATCTATCTATCTATCTATCTATCTATCTATCTATCTATCTATCTATCTATCTATCTATCTATCTATCTATCTATCTATCTATCTATCTATCTATCTATCTATCTATCTACATAAATATATCTACAAACCCCGTTTCCATATGAGTTGGGAAATGGTGTTAGATGTAAATATAAACAGAATACAATGATTTGCAAATCCTTTTCAAGCCATATTCAGTTGAATATGCTACAAAGACAACATATTTCATGTTCAAATTCATAAACTTGATTTTTTTGTTGCAAATAATCATTAAGTTATAATTTCATGTCTGCAACACGTGCCAAAGTAGTTGGGAAAGGGCATGTTCACCACTGTGTTACATGGCCTTTCCTTTTAACAACACTCAGTAAAGGTTTGGGAAGTGAGGAGACACATTTTTGAAGTGGAATTCTTTCCCATTCTTGCTTGATGTACAGCTTAAGTTGTTCAACAGTCCGGGGGTCTCCCTTCTGCTATTGCAGGGGCCACACATTTTCAATGTCTGGACTACAGGCAGGCCAGTCTAGTACCCGCACTCTTTTACTATGAAGCCACATTGATGTAACACCTGGCTTGGCATTGTCTTGCTGAAATAAGCAGGGGCGTCCATGGTAACAACATATGTTGCTCCAAAAGCTGTATGTACCTTTCAGCATTAATGGTGCCTTCACAGATGTGTAAGTTACCCATGTCTTGACCACTAATACACCCCCATACCATCACACATGCTGCCTTTTACACTTTCACCCTAGAACATGTCTTGACCACTAATACACCCCCATACCATCACACATGCTGCCTTTTACACTTTCACCCTAGAACATGTCTTGACCACTAATACACCCCCATACCATCACACATGCTGCCTTCTACACTTTCACCCTAGAACATGTCTTGACCACTAATACACCCCCATACCATCACACATGCTGCCTCTAACACTTTCACCCTAGAACATGTCTTGACCACTAATACACCCCCATACCATCACACATGCTGCCTTTTACACTTTCACCCTAGAACATGTCTTGACCACTAATACACCCCCATACCATCACACATGCTGCCTTCTACACTTTCACCCTAGAACATGTCTTGACCACTAATACACCCCCATACCATCACACATGCTGCCTTCTACACTTTCACCCTAGAACATGTCTTGACCACTAATACACCCCCATACCATCACACATGCTGCCTTCTACACTTTCACCCTAGAACATGTCTTGACCACTAATACACCCCCATACCATCACACATGCTGCCTTCTACACTTTCACCCTAGAACATGTCTTGACCACTAATACACCCCCATACCATCACACATGCTGCCTTTTACACTTTCACCCTAGAACATGTCTTGACCACTAATACACCCCCATACCATCACACATGCTGCCTTTTACACTTTCACCCTAGAACATGTCTTGACCACTAATACACCCCCATACCATCACACATGCTGCCTTTTACACTTTCACCCTAGAACATGTCTTGACCACTAATACACCCCCATACCATCACACATGCTGCCTACTACACTTTCACCCTAGAACATGTCTTGACCACTAATACACCCCCATACCATCACACATGCTGCCTTTTACACTTTCACCCTAGAACATGTCTTGACCACTAATACACCCCCATACCATCACACATGCTGCCTTCTACACTTTCACCCTAGAACATGTCTTGACCACTAATACACCCCCATACCATCACACATGCTGCCTTTTACACTTTCACCCTAGAACATGTCTTGACCACTAATACACCCCCATACCATCACACATGCTGCCTTTTACACTTTCACCCTAGAACATGTCTTGACCACTAATACACCCCCATACCATCACACATGCTGCCTTCTACACTTTCACCCTAGAACATGTCTTGACCACTAATACACCCCCATACCATCACACATGCTGCCTCTAACACTTTCACCCTAGAACATGTCTTGACCACTAATACACCCCCATACCATCACACATGCTGCCTTTTACACTTTCACCCTAGAACATGTCTTGACCACTAATACACCCCCATACCATCACACATGCTGCCTTCTACACTTTCACCCTAGAACATGTCTTGACCACTAATACACCCCCATACCATCACACATGCTGCCTTCTACACTTTCACCCTAGAACATGTCTTGACCACTAATACACCCCCATACCATCACACATGCTGCCTTCTACACTTTCACCCTAGAACATGTCTTGACCACTAATACACCCCCATACCATCACACATGCTGCCTACTACACTTTCACCCTAGAACATGTCTTGACCACTAATACACCCCCATACCATCACACATGCTGCCTTTTACACTTTCACCCTAGAACATGTCTTGACCACTAATACACCCCCATACCATCACACATGCTGCCTTCTACACTTTCACCCTAGAACATGTCTTGACCACTAATACACCCCCATACCATCACACATGCTGCCTTCTACACTTTCACCCTAGAACATGTCTTGACCACTAATACACCCCCATACCATCACACATGCTGCCTTCTACACTTTCACCCTAGAACATGTCTTGACCACTAATACACCCCCATACCATCACACATGCTGCCTACTACACTTTCACCCTAGAACATGTCTTGACCACTAATACACCCCCATACCATCACACATGCTGCCTTTTACACTTTCACCCTAGAACATGTCTTGACCACTAATACACCCCCATACCATCACACATGCTGCCTTCTACACTTTCACCCTAGAACATGTCTTGACCACTAATACACCCCCATACCATCACACATGCTGCCTTTTACACTTTCACCCTAGAACATGTCTTGACCACTAATACACCCCCATACCATCACACATGCTGCCTTTTACACTTTCACCCTAGAACATGTCTTGACCACTAATACACCCCCATACCATCACACATGCTGCCTTCTACACTTTCACCCTAGAACATGTCTTGACCACTAATACACCCCCATACCATCACACATGCTACCTCTAACACTTTCACCCTAGAACATGTCTTGACCACTAATACACCCCCATACCATCACACATGCTGCCTTTTACACTTTCACCCTAGAACATGTCTTGACCACTAATACACCCCCATACCATCACACATGCTGCCTTCTACACTTTCACCCTAGAACATGTCTTGACCACTAATACACCCCCATACCATCACACATGCTGCCTTCTACACTTTCACCCTAGAACATGTCTTGACCACTAATACACCCCCATACCATCACACATGCTGCCTTCTACACTTTCACCCTAGAACATGTCTTGACCACTAATACACCCCCATACCATCACACATGCTGCCTACTACACTTTCACCCTAGAACATGTCTTGACCACTAATACACCCCCATACCATCACACATGCTGCCTTTTACACTTTCACCCTAGAACATGTCTTGACCACTAATACACCCCCATACCATCACACATGCTGCCTTCTACACTTTCACCCTAGAACATGTCTTGACCACTAATACACCCCCATACCATCACACATGCTGCCTTCTACACTTTCACCCTAGAACATGTCTTGACCACTAATACACCCCCATACCATCACACATGCTGCCTTCTACACTTTCACCCTAGAACATGTCTTGACCACTAATACACCCCCATACCATCACACATGCTGCCTACTACACTTTCACCCTAGAACATGTCTTGACCACTAATACACCCCCATACCATCACACATGCTGCCTTTTACACTTTCACCCTAGAACATGTCTTGACCACTAATACACCCCCATACCATCACACATGCTGCCTTCTACACTTTCACCCTAGAACATGTCTTGACCACTAATACACCCCCATACCATCACACATGCTGCCTTTTACACTTTCACCCTAGAACATGTCTTGACCACTAATACACCCCCATACCATCACACATGCTGCCTTTTACACTTTCACCCTAGAACATGTCTTGACCACTAATACACCCCCATACCATCACACATGCTGCCTTCTACACTTTCACCCTAGAACATGTCTTGACCACTAATACACCCCCATACCATCACACATGCTACCTCTAACACTTTCACCCTAGAACATGTCTTGACCACTAATACACCCCCATACCATCACACATGCTGCCTTTTACACTTTCACCCTAGAACATGTCTTGACCACTAATACACCCCCATACCATCACACATGCTGCCTTCTACACTTTCACCCTAGAACATGTCTTGACCACTAATACACCCCCATACCATCACACATGCTGCCTTCTACACTTTCACCCTAGAACATGTCTTGACCACTAATACACCCCCATACCATCACACATGCTGCCTTCTACACTTTCACCCTAGAACATGTCTTGACCACTAATACACACCCATACCATCACACATGCTGCCTCTTACACTTTCACCCTAGAACATGTCTTGACCACTAATACACCCCCATACCATCACACATGCTGCCTTTTACACTTTCACCCTAGAACATGTCTTGACCACTAATACACCCCCATACCATCACACATGCTGCCTTCTACACTTTCACCCTAGAACATGTCTTGACCACTAATACACCCCCATACCATCACACATGCTGCCTTCTACACTTTCACCCTAGAACATGTCTTGACCACTAATACACCCCCATACCATCACACATGCTGCCTTTTACACTTTGCGTGGATAACAGTCTGGATGGTTCGCTTCCTCTTTGGTCCGGATGACACGATGTCGAATATTTCCAAAAACAATTTGAAATGTGGACTCGTCAGACCACAGAACACTTTTCCACTTTGTATCAGTCCATCTTAGATGATCTCAGGCCCAGAGAAGCCGGCGGCGTTTCTGGGTGTTGTTGATAAATGGCTTTGCATAGTAGAGCTTTAACTTGCACTTACAGATGTAGCAGCCAACTGTATTTAGTGACAGTGGTTTTCTGAAGTGTTCCTGAGCCCATGTGGTGATATCCTTTAGAGATTGATGTCGGTTTTTGATACAGTGCCGTCTGAGGGATGGAAGGTCACGCTCATTCAATGTTCAACCCTAACCTTTTGATGATATTACGGAGCGTAGATGGTGAAATCCCTAAATTCCTTGCAATAGCTGCTTGAGAAAGGTTGTTCTTAAACTGTTCAACAATTTGCTCAGGCATTTGTTGACAAAGTGGTGACCCTCGCCCCATCCTTGTTTGTGAATGACTGAGCATTTCATGG
The DNA here is from genome assembly GCF_033978785.1 of Entelurus aequoreus. NCBI lineage: Eukaryota > Metazoa > Chordata > Actinopteri > Syngnathiformes > Syngnathidae > Entelurus > Entelurus aequoreus. The sequence continues at coordinate 5,022,754 of NC_084737.1, read as the reverse complement.
AATCTACTTTTATACCCAATCATGGCACCCACCTGTTCCCAATTAGCCTGCACACCTGTGGGATGTTCCAAATAAGTCTTTGATGAGCATTCCTCAACTTTATCAGTATTTATTGCCACCTTTCCCAACTTCTTTGTCACGTGTTGCTGACATCAAATTATAAAGTTCATGATTATTTGCAAAAAAATAAAGTTTATGAGTTTGAACATGAAATATGTTGTCTTTGTAGCATATTCAACTGAATATGGCTTGAAAAGGATTTGCAAATCATTGTATTCCGTTTATATTTACATCTAACACCATTTCCCAACTCATATGGAAACGGGGTTTGTAGATGATTTATACATATGTACATTATAAGCATAAATATGAATATATATACTGTATATAGTTGATATATATATGGTATATATATCTATCAATATTGAGAGATGTATATTTAATGCTCTGACATGTGTAATAATATAATAATAATATTGAGAGGTATATATTTAATGCTCTGACATGTGTAATAATATAATAATAATATTGAGAGATATATATTTAATGCTCTGACATGTGTAATAATATAATAATAATATTGAGAGATGTATATTTAATGCTCTGACATGTGTAATAATATAATAATAATATTGAGAGATGTATATTTAATGCTCTGACATGTGTAATAATATAATAATAATATTGAGAGATATATATTTAATGCTCTGACATGTGTAATAATATAATAATAATATTGAGATATGTATATTTAATGCTCTGACATGTGTAATAATATAATAATAATATTGAGAGATATATATTTAATGCTCTGACATGTGTAATAATATAATAATAATATTGAGAGATATATATTTAATGCTCTGACATGTGTAATAATATAATAATATTGAGAGATGTATATTTAATGCTGTGACATGTGTAATAATATAATAATAATATTGAGAGATATATATTTAATGCTCTGACATGTGTAATAATATAATAATAATATTGAGAGATATATATTTAATGCTCTGACATGTGTAATAATATAATAATAATATTGAGATATGTATATTTAATGCTCTGACATGTGTAATAATATAATAATAATATTGAGAGATGTATATTTAATGCTCTGACATGTGTAATAATATAATAATAATATTGAGAGATATATATTTAATGCTCTGACATGTGTAATAATATAATAATAATATTGAGAGATATATATTTAATGCTCTGACATGTGTAATAATATAATAATAATATTGAGAGATGTATATTTAATGCTCTGACATGTGTAATAATATAATAATAATATTGAGAGATGTATATTTAATGCTCTGACATGTGTAATAATATAATAATAATATTGAGAGATATATATTTAATGATCTGACATGTGTAATAATATAATAATAATATTGAGAGATATATATTTAATGCTCTGACATGTGTAATAATATAATAATAATATTGAGAGATATATATTTAATGCTCTGACATGTGTAATAATATAATAATAATATTGAGAGATATATATTTAATGCTCTGACATGTGTAATAATATAATAATAATATTGAGAGATATATATTTAATGCTCTGACATGTGTAATAATATAATAATAATATTGAGAGATATATATTTAATGCTCTGACATGTGTAATAATATAATAATAATATTGAGAGATATATATTTAATGCTCTGACATGTGTAATAATATAATAATAATATTGAGAGATATATATTTAATGCTCTGACATGTGTAATAATATATGACATGTGTAATAATATATGACATGTGTAATAATATATGACATGTGTAATAATATATGACATGTGTAATAATATATGACATGTGTAATAATATATGACATGTGTAATAATATATGACATGTGTAATAATATATGACATGTGTAATAATATGAGGGCAATAAGCTCCGTGTTTAGTGTTTCATTGCAGAAAGTTTCGTCAGACAGAAAGAAAAAGTTGTTCAGTCTACAAGAGCATCAACCTTCAAACCATTACAGTAAGTGGACACTGTCAATGGTCTTTTGAGCAAGGCACATATGTGCTGGTGCACTTCTCATCAACACATGAAGTATCACTGACAACATGACACTAATCTAACCTGCTGTGACGTCGCCATGACAACAACTCTATTGAAGAAAAGACATCCTGGACAATATTATGTTAATATTATTATAATATTCATGACTAATATTATGTTAATATTATTATAATATTCATGACTAATGTTATGTTAATATTATTATAATATTCATGACTAATATGTTAATATTATTATAATATTCATGACTAATGTTATGTTAATATTATTATAATATTCATGACTAATTCATGTGTGCTTTGTTTTAAAGATGTGCTATTTGGATTTACACTGTATGAAAAAAATGTTGAAAATTAATTTTACCGTTGAAGCTCATTATACTATTGGCTAAGTTTTATATTCATAAATGTAAGTTTCTCAATACCCAACCTGTTTTTTGTGCCTTTAAAAAAGAATTAGAAATGGACTTTAAAACACTTTCTATCTCTAACAAGCACAAAGCTGTGAAAACTATGATGCATATATATATATATATATATATATATATATATATATATATATATATATATATATATATATATATATATATATATATATATATATGCAGTCAAGAAAATAAGTATTTGAACACCCTGCTATTTTGCAAGTTCTCCCACTTAGAAATCATGGAGGGGTCTGAAATGTTCATGGTAGATGCATGTCCACTTTATGAGAGATAACCTAAAAAGAAAAATCCAGAAATCACAATCTATGATTTGTAAACAATTTATTTGTGTGATACAGCTGAAAATAAGTATTTGAACACCAACATTAATATTTGGTAAGTAGCCTTTGTTTGCAATTACAGAGGTCAAACGTTTCCTGTAGTTCTTCACCAGGTTTGCACAGACTGCAGGAGGGATTTTGGCCCACTCCTCCACACAGATCTTCTCTAGATCAGTCAGGCTTCTGGGCTGTCGCTGAGTAACAGACTTTCAGCTCCCTCCAAAGATTTTCAATTGGATCTAGGTCTGGAGACTGGCTAGCCCACTCCAGAACCTTGATATGGTTCTTACGAAGCCACTTCTTGGTTTTCCTGGCTGTGTGCTTCGGGTCATTGTCATGTTGGACGATCCAGGCACGATTTATCTTCAATAATCAGACTGAGGGAAGGAGGTTTTTGGCCAAAATCTCACAATACATGGCTGCAGTCATCCTCTCTTAATACAGTACAGTCGTCCTGTCCCATGAGCAGAAAAACACCCCCAAAGCATGATGCTACCACCCTCATGCTTCACAGTAGGGATGGTGTTCTTGGTATGGTACGCATCATTCTTCTTCCTCCAAACACGCATAGTGGAATTATGACCAAAAAGGTCAATTTTGGTCTCATCTGTCCACAAAACTTTCTCCCATGACTCCTCTGGATCATCCAAATGGTCATTGGCAAACTTAACATGTTCTGGTTTAAGCAGGGGAACCTTCCGTGCCATGCATGATTTCAAACCATGACGTTATTACCAACAGTGACCATGGAAACAGTGGTCCCAGCTCTTTTCAGGTCATTGACCAAGTCCTGCCGTGTAGTCCTGGGCTGATTCCTCACCTTTCTTGGCATCATTGAGACCCCACCAGGTGATATCTTGCATGGGGCTCCACTCCCATTGAGATTGACCGTCATGTTTAGCTTCTTCCATTTTCTAATGATTGCTCCAACAGTGGACCTTTTCTCACCAAACTGCTTGGCAATTTCTCCGTAGCCCTTTCCATCCTTGTGGAGTTGTACCATTTTGTCTCTGGTGTCTTTGGACAGCTCTTTGCTCTTAGCCATGCTGAATGTTTGGCTCTTACTGATTGTATGGGGTAGACAGGTGTCTTTATGCAGCTAACGACCTCACACAGGTGCATCTGATTCAGGATAATACAGTGGAGAGGAGGAGGACTTTTAAAGGCGGACTTACAGGTCTTTGAGGGTCAGAATTCTAGCTGATAGACAGGTGTTCAAATACTTATCAGCTGTATCACACAAATAAATTGTTAAAAAATCAGATTGTGATTTCTGGATATTTTTTTTTTAGGTTATCTCTCATAAAGTGGACATGCACCTACCATGAACATTTCAGACCCCTCCATGATTTCTAAATGGGAGAACTTGCAAAATAGCAGGGTGTTCAAATACTTATTTTCTTGACTGTATATATATATATATATATATATACATATATATATATATATATATATATATATATATATACATATATATATATACATATATACATATATATATATACATATATATATATATATATATATATATATATATATA
>NC_084737.1:4998388-5013388 GCF_033978785.1 Entelurus aequoreus | reverse complement strand
GCTGGGCGGTGTCACGTACATCGCACCTCTCATCAGCTGGGCGGTGTCACGTACATCGCAGCTCTCATCAGCTGGGCGGTGTCACGTACATCGCAGCTCTCATCAGCTGGGCGGTGTCACGTACATCGCACCTCTCATCAGCTGGGCGGTGTCACGTACATCGCAGCTCTCATCAGCTGGGCGGTGTCACGTACATCGCAGCTCTCATCAGCTGGGCGGTGTCACGTACATCGCACCTCTCATCAGCTGGGCGGTGTCACGTACATCGCAGCTCTCATCAGCTGGGCGGTGTCACGTACATCGCAGCTCTCATCAGCTGGGCGGTGTCACGTACATCGCACCTCTCATCAGCTGGGCGGTGTCACGTACATCGCAGCTCTCATCAGCTGGGCGGTGTCACGTACATCGCAGCTCTCATCAGCTGGGCGGTGTCACGTACATCGCAGCTCTCATCAGCTGGGCGGTGTCACGTACATCGCAGCTCTCATCAGCTGGGCGGTGTCACGTACATCGCAGCTCTCATCAGCTGGGCGGTGTCACGTACATCGCAGCTCTCATCAGCTGGGCGGTGTCACGTACATCGCACCTCTCATCAGCTGGGCGGTGTCACGTACATCGCACCTCTCATCAGCTGGGCGGTGTCACGTACATCGCAGCTCTCATCAGCTGGGCGGTGTCACGTACATCGCACCTCTCATCAGCTGGGCGGTGTCACGTACATCGCAGCTCTCATCAGCTGGGCGGTGTCACGTACATCGCAGCTCTCATCAGCTGGGCGGTGTCACGTACATCGCAGCTCTCATCAGCTGGGCGGTGTCACGTACATCGCAGCTCTCATCAGCTGGGCGGTGTCACGTACATCGCAGCTCTCATCAGCTGGGCGGTGTCACGTACATCGCAGCTCTCATCAGCTGGGCGGTGTCACGTACATCGCACCTCTCATCAGCTGGGCGGTGTCACGTACATCGCAGCTCTCATCAGCTGGGCGGTGTCACGTACATCGCAGCTCTCATCCAAAGCCAGCCAAAAACAGTCAAAGTCGGCCATTCTGTTCTTCAGCTGAAACTCCAAGTTTCATGTGTTGTGCCAGATTAATGCACCCCCGCCGTAGAATGCACCCCCGCCGTAGAATGCACCCCCGCCGTAGAATGCACCCCCTGACGGGAGTGTTATGTCAACTAAAGCCCACACTTAAACTTTCCACGTGCAAGATTGAATTTATTTGAAAAAGTTATTGAATAAGAAGCCAAAAGTGCAAAAACAATAATGTTGCTGTTGGAGGAGTTGTGAATGAATGAAATATGAAATCTGTGCTGCAGTCTGCAGGTGTACCTAATGTTGTGGCCCAGCAATATAGCTCTTGTCTCAAAGTAGATGTACTGTATCAATATAGGTCTTGTCTCAAAGTAGATGTACTGTGTCGATATAGGTCTTGTCTCAAAGTAGGTGTACTGTATCAATATAGGTCTTGTCTCAAAGTAGATGTACCGTATCAATATAGGTCTTGTCTCAAAGTAGATGTACTGTGTCGATATAGGTCTTGTCTCAAAGTAGGTGTACTGTATCAATATAGGTCTTGTCTCAAAGTAGATGTACCGTATCAATATAGGTCGTGTCTCAAAGTAGGTGTACTGTATCAATATAGGTCTTGTCTCAAAGTAGATGTACCGTATCAATATAGGTCTTGTCTCAAAGTAGATGTACTGTATCAATATAGGTCTTGTCTCAAAGTAGATGTACCGTATCAATATAGGTCTTGTCTCAAAGTAGATGTACTGTATCAATATAGGTCTTGTCTCAAAGTAGATGTACCGTATCAATATAGGTCTTGTCTCAAAGTAGATGTACCGTATCAATATAGGTCTTGTCTCAAAGTAGATGTACCGTATCAATATAGGTCTTGTCTCAAAGTAGGTGTACCGTATCAATATAGGTCTTGTCTCAAAGTAGGTGTACCGTATCAATATAGGTCTTGTCTCAAAGTAGATGTACTGTATCAATATAGGTCTTGTCTCAAAGTAGATGTACTGTATCAATATAGGTCTTGTCTCAAAGTAGGTGTACTGTATCAATATAGGTCTTTTCTCAAAGTAGATGTACTGTATCAATATAGGTCTTGTCTCAAAGTAGGTGTACTGTATCAATATAGGTCTTGTCTCAAAGTTGATGTACTGTATCAATATAGCTCTTGTCTCAAAGTAGATGTACTGTATCAATATAGGTCTTGTCTCAAAGTAGATGTACTGTATCAATATAGGTCTTGTCTCAAAGTAGGTGTACTGTATCAATATAGGTCTTGTCTCAAAGTAGATGTACTGTATCAATATAGGTCTTGTCTCAAAGTAGGTGTACTGTATCAATATAGGTCTTGTCTCAAAGTAGGTGTACTGTATCAATATAGGTCTTGTCTCAAAGTAGGTGTACTGTATCAATATAGGTCTTGTCTCAAAGTAGGTGTACTGTATCAATATAGGTCTTGTCTCAAAGTAGATGTACTGTATCAATATAGGTCTTGTCTCAAAGTAGATGTACTGTATCAATATAGGTCTTGTCTCAAAGTAGGTGTACTGTATCAATATAGGTTTTGTCTCAAAGTAGATGTACTGTATCAATATAGCTCTTGTCTCAAAGTAGATGTACTGTATCAATATAGGTCTTGTCTCAAAGTAGATGTACTGTATCAATATAGCTCTTGTCTCAAAGTAGGTGTACTGTATCAATATAGGCCTTGTCTCAAAGTAGGTGTACTGTATCAATATAGGTCTTGTCTCAAAGTAGGTGTACTGTATCAATATAGGTCTTGTCTCAAAGTAGATGTACTGTATCAATATAGGTCTTGTCTCAAAGTAGATGTACTGTATCAATATAGGTCTTGTCTCAAAGTAGGTGTACTGTATCAATATAGGTTTTGTCTCAAAGTAGATGTACTGTATCAATATAGGTCTTGTCTCAAAGTAGATGTACTGTATCAATATAGGTCTTGTCTCAAAGTAGGTGTACTGTATCAATATAGGTCTTGTCTCAAAGTAGATGTACTGTATCAATATAGGTCTTGTCTCAAAGTAGATGTACTGTATCAATATAGGTCTTGTCTCAAAGTAGGTGTACTGTATCAATATAGGTCTTGTCTCAAAGTAGGTGTACTGTATCAATATAGGTCTTGTCTCAAAGTAGGTGTACTGTCACCACCTGTCACATCACACCCTGACTTATTAGGACTTTAATGCTGTTTTCCTGTGTAGTGTTTTACTTCTTGTCTTGCGCTCCTATTTTGGTGGCTTTTCCCGTTTTTTTTTTTTTTTTCCTGTAGCAGTTTCATGTCTTCCTTGAGCGATATTCCCCGCATCTACTTTGTTTTAGCAATCAAGAATATTTCACTTGTTGCTATCCTTCTTTGTGGGGACATTGTTGATTGTCATGTCATGTTCGGATGTACTTTGTGGACGCCGTCTGCTCCAAATGATGTAAGTCTTTGCTGTCGTCCAGCATTCTGTTTTTGTTTACTTTGTAGCCAGTTCAGTTTTAGTTTGGTTCTACATAGAACCTTCCCTAAGCTTCAATGCCTTTTCTTAGGGGCACTCACCTTTTGTTTATTTTTAGTTTAAGCATTAGACACCTTTTTACCTGCACACTGCCTCCCGCTGTCATCTGCATATTGTGATCACCACAAATCATGTTCCTGACATCTTCAAAGCAATTAGCTACCTGCTGCCACCTACTGGTATGGAAGAGTATTACACGGTTAGCTCTAGACAGCACAGACAACAACAACAACACATCATTTGCAGACTAGAATTACTGCTTTGCAAAACATATTTTTACCCCAAATAGGTGAAAGTGCATAATCTCCCCACGGCACACCAGACTGTATCTCACGTGTGTGCCGCGGCACAGTGGTTGAAAAAGACTGCTGTATGGAATGTGACTTTGAAGAGGAAAAATAGTGTAAATAATTGGAATTGTAGAAGAAGAAGGAAAGGTGGTGATATTGATGTGGTCAGGGAGACGACTTGTGAATGATTGCAAGCATCAAAGAGTGAAAGCTTCATATAAAGTATGGATGGATCCATTTAATCCACCTTTCAACTCCCAGCAAGTGAAAGCTTCTTTTAGATGCAACTGGAGAGATAGCATTTAGGACGTGGCTAATCCTTGCAGCAATAACTGGAGAGATAGCATTTAGGACGTGGCTAATCCTTGCAGCAATAACTGGAGAGATAGCATTTAGGACGTGGCTAATCCTTGCAGCAATAACTGGAGAGATAGCATTTAGGACGTGGCTAATCCTTGCAGCAATAACTGGAGAGATAGCATTTAGGACGTGGCTAATCCTTGCAGCAATAACTGGAGAGATAGCATTTAGGACGTGGCTAATCCTTGCAGCAATAACTGGAGAGATAGCATTTAGGACGTGGCTAATCCTTGCAGCAATAACTGGAGAGATAGCATTTAGGACATGGCTAATCCTTGCAGCAATAACTGGAGAGATAGCATTTAGGACGTGGCTAATCCTTGCAGCAATAACTGGAGAGATAGCATTTAGGACGTGGCTAATCCTTGCAGCAATAACTGGAGAGATAGCATTTAGGACGTGGCTAATCCTTGCAGCAATAACTGGAGAGATAGCATTTAGGACGTGGCTAATCCTTGCAGCAATAACTGGAGAGATAGCATTTAGGACGTGGCTAATCCTTGCAGCAATAACTGGAGAGATAGCATTTAGGACGTGGCTAATCCTTGCAGCAATAACTGGAGAGATAGCATTTAGGACGTGGCTAATCCTTGCAGCAATAACTGGAGAGATAGCATTTAGGACGTGGCTAATCCTTGCAGCAATAACTGGAGAGATAGCATTTAGGACGTGGCTAATCCTTGCAGCGCTCCCATCAAGTGTGGACTTCAACCTTCATCTCTGAGTCCGCCACTCCTATTTGTGGTGGCCTCACGGGACCTCTTACATTCCCAATACGTCAACAAGAAGATCCACAATCCTCGCAGGAAGAGTTGATGTAGAAACGTCATGAAACAGTCAAATGTTTGTTTACTCTGAATGACTGTCGATGGAAAATGGCTACCACTGTTATTTTTATGCCAGCTTTTTACTGCTAAATCTAGCAAAGTTCTTACAGTGCATTGCTGGAAATGGAAGAGCAGTTATTTTAATGAACATAATACTACTAGTAATAATAATAGTATACTGATGTTTTATTTACAGTGCACTGTAAACAAATCTGTACATTTTACAGTTAAAAAAAACTGGCAGCTCAAAGGCTAGAATTGTACCGTTTTTTTTTACACTGAAATACAGTAAATGTGAAAACCGTACAAGTGTTATTTTGAGGGTCAAATTGTAACAATTGAGGTAGCAGTTGTTTAAATTCTAACAATTGAGGTAGCAGTTGTTTAAATTCTAACAATTGAGGTAGCAGTTGTTTATCGTTAAATCTACAGACATTGTTTTACAGTGTCAATGGGAAAACGATACAACAATTATTTTTGCAGTAAAATTCTGGCAACCGCTACTGTACTGTAAAATCTACTGTTTTATATCTTTATTTACTGTTAAAAGCTACATTTGAGGGTCAAAGGAACAGTATTATTTGCCATGGAAAGACTGTAAATGGGAAATGGCTACCAGTTTATATTTTTAGGCTCAAATTCTGGCCACGACGCTGCCACTTTTTTCTAACCTGAAATCTACAGAGGTGGTTTTTACAGTGCATTACTGTAAATGGAAAAACAATTATTTTGTAATAATATCATTATTATTATTGCATAATTATATTTTTTACACTCTATACAGTGTTTTTTTTTTTTTTTTTACAGTGAAGTCTCTTTGTCAAAAAAAAGTTGGTGTAAAAAACAGTTTTCCCACTTTACAGGAATTTACTGTAAAAAGATCAGCAGATTTTACGGTAAAAAAACGCTCGCCAGAATTGTTTTTACACCAAATTAAATGTTAAATCTGTCCCACTGTTATTTTTGCTGTACAATTCTGCCAGTTTTTACTGTTAAATCAACAGATGTTGTTTTTACAGTGCAGCACTACATCCATCTATCCATTTGCTACCTCTTGTCCCTTTTGGGGTCGCTGGAGCCTATCTCAGCTACAATGGGGCGGAAGGCGGGGTACACCCTGGACAAGTCAGTGCAGCTACAATGGGGCGGAAGGCGGGGTACACCCTGGACAAGTCAGTGCAGCTACAATGGGGCGGAAGGCGGGGTACACCCTGGACAAGTCAGTGCAGCTACAATGGAGCGGAAGGCGGGGTACACCCTGGACAAGTCAGTGCAGCTACAATGGGGTGGAAGGCGGGGTACACCCTGGACAAGTCAGTGCAGCTACAATGGGGCGGAAGGCGGGGTACACCCTGGACAAGTCAGTGCAGCTACAATGGGGTGGAAGGCGGGGTACACCCTGGACAAGTCAGTGCAGCTACAATGGGGTGGAAGGCGGGGTACACCCTGGACAAGTCAGTGCAGCACTGGAAGTGGAAAATCTCGACCACTTTATTCTCAAAGCAAAATTCTGGTGTTTCTACAACTTGTTTTTAAAGTGCACTGGAACAAGATTTGACGTCAAGAAAGTGGCAGCTGAGTCGTCAGAATTTGAGCATAAACTCAGTGGCTTAGTGGTTAGAGTGTCCGCCCTGAGATGGGTAGGTTGTGAGTTGAAACCCCGGCCGAGTCATACCAAAGACTATACAAATGGGAGCCATTACCTCCCTGCTTGCCACTCAGCATCAAGGCTTGGAATTGGGGGTTCAATCACCAAAAATGATTCCCAAGCGCAGTCACCGCTGCTGCTCACTGCTCCCCTCACATCCCAGGGGGTGAACAAGGGTGATGGGTCAAATGCAGAGGACACATTTCACCACACCTAGTGTGTGTGTGTGTGTGTGTGTGTGTGTGTGTGTGTGTGTGTGTGTGTGTGTGTGTGTGTGTGTGTGTGTGTGACAATCATTGCTACTTGAAGTTGAACTTAAAGAATAACAGTAGTACTCATTAGGGATGATACTCGAAACCGGTTTTCCCAGTTGTTTGAATTGAACCGAGTCCTCGGACTCGAATCCCTTTTTGAGAACCGGTACCCGTTATCGAGACCACTTTGAGTAAAGAAAAAGAGTTGGTTCTTTATTGGAATCCCTCGGAACGAATCCCGTCCCGACCAGAAATGCTCCGTGTGACATCACAACAAATGACGTCACGTAGCTCAGTCATTAGGCGCAGATAGCGAAAGCAGGAAAACAATGGACGGGAAAAAGCGCTCCAAGGTGTAATAAAGTTCAAAACAAAAAGGTATAATCCAATGAATAACTTTACTGAGAGATTCGAGCAGACTACAAATACATGACGAACACTTTTACGACCCACCGGAAACATAGCAACGCACCTCCTTTACGGCAGCTGTCGCAACCTTCTTATAGCAACCGCAGCACATACATATATATACAACACTGCAGCACATACATATATATACAACACCGCAGCACATACATATATATACAACACTGCAGCACATACATATATATACAACACTGCAGCACATACATATATATACAACACTGCAGCACATACATATATATACAACACTGCAGCACATACATATATATACAACACTGCAGCACATACATATATATACAACACTGCAGCACATACATATATATACAACACTGCAGCACATACATATATATACAACACTGCAGCACATACATATATATACAACACATCTCCCTTTTTTAACTTTAGTTTTTCTTTCCTTGTAAACGTTACAAAATCACACTGTAGACGTGTTGTCTGTCTAATTATAAATAATGTAGACGAGGCGTGTTGGCTGACTTCTTGACGTTTACTTTCACGGGTGACGACATGCAACAACACTTTTCAGGGCTACCGCGCATGCTCGTCACTCCCGTTGCATGCTGGGTAGTGTAGTTGTTATATTCCCTAGCTCATAACATCTTTTCCCATATAAAGAAATAATGTTAACTCAATAAAGTGTATTTCTTTTTTTAGCTTTAACTTTTCATTTTTTATCTTTGTAACCACATTTGCAAACAACTTTTCTCTTCATAGAATTTTCTTTCAATAAAGAAATAAAGTGCAAAAATGTCAAAGCATCATAACAAACAGTTATGTCAAATAGCAGCAGAAGTGCACTTTTTGGAGAGCTGTATTATTTCCAGTTTTGTGCCCAAGGGACTGATTTTATTTACCAATATATTATTATTTATACACCTATAGTGATCACAGAGACAGCTTGTTTTTGTGTTACTGTATATATTTGTTTTGATGAAAAATCCCACTTAATATACTTTGGGTAACAACAGTCAATATTTATTTTATTTTTTTAATTTTTTTAGGGGGGTAACAGTCAATATTTATTTATTTATTAGATTAAATTGTTTTCTAATATAATAAAAGTGAGCTTTTGTTAAACCAAATATTGTGTGTTTTTTTCCATATACAACAACCTATCTGGACTCCATAAGAGGATTCGATAAGAGGCTCGAACTCGATAATTCCTTATCAAACATCATCCCTAGTACTCATTTGTAATCCACATTCATTCGGTGTAAAAAACACTGCTGATATTCTGGCAACAGAAAATATAAAAGCATTTTTACATGTGAAAAATGAGAGTGTACTGGTGTAATGTAAAAAGTGTGTGTGTGTTTGCAGGAGGAAACAGACAAGAGCTGCTGATTGGACATGTGACCTCATCACACTTTTCAAAAGGTCTGATAAGAAGACGCGCTGGTTGGTGATTGCAGCTGAAAGGATGAAACGGGACCTTGAAGGAACAGAGGAATGATTGGGAGGAAGTTGATTACACGCCATGCAGCCAACAATGTGGGAGGAAGTTGATTACACGCCATGCAGCCAACAATGTGGACAAACAGGATTTGCATGGCCAAGTGTCTGCTGTCCTTGAGCAAGACTTGAGTCGTAGCTCCTGCGTCACAAGTGTGATGCCACACAACAATATAGTCATTTTGTTACAACATTGGACACAAGCTAAGGGTAGTCAATGTACAGCTTGTACATATACATATACATACAGCTTGTACATATACATATACATACAGCTATACAGCTTGTACATATACATACACATACAGCTATACAGCTTGTACATATACATATACATACAGCTATACAGCTTGTACATATACATATACATACAGCTATACAGCTTGTACATATACATACAGCTATACAGCTTGTACATATACATATACATACAGCTATACAGCTTGTACATATACATATACATACAGCTATACAGCTTGTACATATACATATACATACAGCTATACAGCTTGTACATATACATATACATACAGCTATACAGCTTGTACATATACATACAGCTATACAGCTTGTACATATACATACAGCTATACAGCTTGTACATATACATATACATACAGCTATACAGCTTGTACATATACATACAGCTATACAGCGTGTACATATACATATACATATACATACAGCTATACAGCTTGTACATATACATATACATACAGCTATACAGCTTGTACATATACATATACATACAGCTTGTACATATACATATACATACAGCTATACAGCTTGTACATATACATACAGCTATACAGCTTGTACATATACATATACATACAGCTATACAGCTTGTACATATACATATACATACAGCTTGTACATATACATATACATACAGCTTGTACATATACATATACATACAGCTATACAGCTTGTACATATACATATACATACAGCTATACAGCTTGTACATATACATACAGCTATACAGCTTGTACATATACATATACATACAGCTATACAGCTTGTACATATACATACAGCTTGTACATATACATATACATACAGCTTGTACATATACATATACATACAGCTATACAGCGTGTACATATACATATACATACAGCTATACAGCTTGTACATATACATATACATACAGCTATACAGCTTGTACATATACATATACATACAGCTTGTACCCTATTTTCATGGCATATCAACCGCATCCACTACATTTGACAAGAAAAACAAGTTTCTGCATACATTAGCCGCACCGCAGATACACACCTTGTGAAACGAGGTATTTACACAGAATTATTTTGTCAATGTTTATTTACATACCTTAAAGGTGTCTGTAACATGGCAGTAAAACGGCTGATCAAACAAAACAGAAGTCATGGTCATGGACACTGTTAGAATAATTATATATACACGTTATCACACTTGCTCTAGTTATTATCTATTGTGCTCAAGCTGTTCTTTTTCTTCTCGTACAAGTGCACACAACTTGTTATCTTCCACTGCAATGTGAGGAGTTGCCTCGCCGCAGATGTTTTCTTTCAGCTTGCTAACAGCCAAGGACGAACCAGCACCTCAATGAAGATAAGTCATATCAACAGCAGGCAGACAAAGCAGAGACAGGATGCAATCACAAGGCCGCCAGCACGTTTCCGTTCTGAATAATCACGTATTGAGCGTACTGAGCTGCTCGCTTAATGTGTGACTCCTCCCTTTAGAAGCAGCCTCAGCATGTAAGTCCAACCAGATTTATTTTTGTCTTGACTAGATCGACGATGTTGACCATCTGCGGCCTGGTCCTCTCCATCACTCTCGGTGTCCCAGGTCGAGTGGTAAGCACACACACAGTCGTCCTCCATGATTGCCGTCTTAACTCTGACTGGCATGATTGCAGGTGCACAGTCTTTCCCGGCCCCGGTTGCATCACCGGCTGAAACCAGAGTACTGCTTATAGGGGTTTCTTCTGTCTCAGCAGTGGACTTTGCTTGATTTTCCTGTCTTGGGCCTTTTTCACTTGGAATATGAAGTACAGTAGGATGTTTCATTTTGCAAACATGACACATTAATCTTCTTTTACAATTTTTGCTTAAATGACCTTTTAGTAGGCAACCAAAACAATATCCATGCCTTCTTAAAAGTTCAACCTTGTTGTCACGTGACTGTGTTTTGAATTGTGAGCAGTCAATCAGAGCATGTTTGCCATGACAATATCCACATGAAGGGATGACACCACTGGGTGTGGTTTGAGCAGGTTGTTGTGGAACAGATGATTGTTTTACAGTGCATCCTGCTGGCTCTGTATTCACAGCTACTGAAGTAGCAAAGCTGCTGTGTCTTTGGCTGATTGGTTTTAATTCACTTGTGCTTCTTGGAAGAGGCCTTTTCATTGTTATTTGGTCCTGAATGTCTCCAAACAACGGACCCAAAAGCATCTTGGCATGCTTTTCCACAAAATCCACAAAGTTGTTAAATCTGATTCTCCTGCCGGTTCTCTGTTGTGTCTCATAAGCTGTGCTTCGCCACCCTTCTCTGAGTTTGTAGGGTAGTTTGGATGTAATTAGCCTTAGGTTCAATGGGATATCAAGTTCCTCCAAATACTGTAAATCTTGCATGACATTACAGCATCCTCTCAAATACAGTGCATATGCATGCAGCATTTTCCCATCCTCAGCTTTAATCGCTGTCCAATTCAAGGCTTTTTCCAAGTAAGCTCCCGAAATCTTCATCTCATTTCCAAAATGTTCTTTTAAGAGGCGCCTTGCTTCATTGTAGCCCCTACTGGCTTCCATGTGCAAACAGCTGCGAACCAAGTCTCTTGGCAAACCAGAGGTAAACTGCTCAAGGTAGTAGAGCCGGTCTTGATCATTCTCAGTCTTGTCTTCAATCAAGTGTTCAAATGCATGGATAAAAGACTGATATGCCAGTGGGTTACCATCAAGTCTCTTGGCAAACCACAGGTAAACTGCTCAAGGTAGTAGAGCCGGTCTTGATCATTCTCAGTCTTGTCTTCAATCTAGTGTTCAAATGCATGGATAAAAGACTGATATGCCAGTGGGTTACCATCAAGTCTCTTGGCAAACCACAGGTAAACTGCTCAAGGTAGTAGAGCCGGTCTTGATCATGATCAGTCTTGTCTTCAATCAAGTGTTCAAATGCATGGATAAAAGACTGATATGCCAGTGGGTTACCATCAAACACAGAAACCTCTCTTGCTGGTAGTAGAGACAGTTTTTGCTGTGAGACAATGAGTTTTGCAATGTCACTTTGTCTTTGAATAATCCTATCCAAGTTATCATGAGCAGCATTGATAACCACATTATCTTGTGCAGAGTGATTTATTGGTTGAGTCTGATTTACACTTTGGGTCTTGTGTTTTTGTTTTGAGGTTTATTTAGATCTTCTGATGTGTTGGTGTTCCTTTTAAGTAGAGGTCTGTGGAGACTTAAGATGGTTTGGTGAAGTGGGGTCTTGGGTACTGCACCGAACTCTATAAAGTCCACATTGCTCTCCATAGTTTGTGTATGATGGTGAGAGTCATAATACTCAGTCATGCCATCACCCGGAGGTTCCTGAGCCACATCATGGCTTCCATGAATGAAATCACTTTGAAGGATTTGTATTTTAGCAGTTGATGCTGCGAGGTCTGCTTCCAACTCCATTTGCTCCATCTTTGCTTTCAGCTTTGTTTCCTCCAGTTGCAAGGTGTGTTTCCCTTCAGTGCAGCAGCTCCAGTCATTGTGGCAGCTTGTTCCGCTTTGGCAATTATTCATTCTGAGGAACATCTGGAGGCTTTTGATCCAGTGGCAGACTTTGATTGGTGAGATACATTTGATGTGCTGTCCAGTCGTCCAACTTTTAATTGTGCAATTTCTCTTTTCTATGTTTCAACATCTTTCATGAAATAATTCAAATGTATTATTGTGGGTTCATACCAGTCATAATAATCATTTTCCTTTTCCTCTTCTGATAAGAATTCTTGCACAAAGTTGTGAGCATTTTTAAATTCATCCACAGCTCCTTTAAATACTTCAAATGCATCTTTGACTTTATCAGCATTTCTAACATCACTCATCAAAGTCTTTATTTCATTTAGCCTCCTCGTGCACGCGCACAGTCAGCATGTCCTCGTGCTCAGCTGCCGTCTCAGGTGTGCCATGACATCATTCCAGGTAATCACACAGCTCCATTTAATGTCCACTTATTTCATTCTTAAATGTCCTTCCAACATCCTCTTTTATTGCATTTCACATCCACAATCTGTTCAATGATTCCATGCAGCGCAGCGGCGCGTTCATTCATGACGTCATCAGCGGCTTTTACTCACGGCCCGCCGCCTGCTGGCTGTCATCGGTACAGCGCGATCTTGAGTTGGTCCTTCTTCGGGTCTGCAGTGAAGTTTGTTTACTTGTAACGACTACTCTTGCTTTCCAAAAAAGTTTGAAAAAATAACAATAAAGTAATGCAGAGTAGTCTTGAGGAGGAGGTGTTTGACTCACTACCTTAATAAGCACTCGCGGAGATATTTCTACATTCCAAATGATCATCATTTATTTTCACAAACAAAAAATATTCTCCGTGGTTGACTTTCAACATAATCAAAATAACTTATTTAGCCTGGCTTCAAAATAACTTATTTAGCGTGGCTTCAAAATAACGTATTTAGCCTGGCTTCAAAATAACTTATTTAGCGTGGCTTCAAAATAAGTTGTTTTAGCGTGGCTTGTTTAGCGGTAAACAAAGTGTTCCACTCCTCACTCCTTCAACATGATAGACAGACAAAAGCTGTCCTGTCTTCTTCATTCTAGTAGGAGGAAGTGGCTCACCAGGAGGAGGAAGTGGCTCACCAGGAGGAGGAAGTGGCTCACCAGGAGGAGGAAGTGGCTCACCAGTAGGAGGAAGTGGCTCACCAGTAGGAGGAAGTGGCTCACCAGGAGGAGGAAGTGGCTCACCAGGAGGAGGAAGTGGCTCACCAGGAGGAGGAAGTGGCTCACCAGTAGGAGGAAGTGGCTCACCAGTAGGAGGAAGTGGCTCACCAGTAGGAGGAAGTGGCTCACCAGGAGGAGGAAGTGGCTCACCAGTAGGAGGAAGTGGCTCACCAGTAGGAGGAAGTGGCTCACCAGGAGGAGGAAGTGGCTCACCAGTAGGAGGAAGTGGCTCACCAGTAGGAGGAAGTGGCTCACCAGGAGGAGGAAGTGGCTCACCAGTAGGAGGAAGTGGCTCACCAGGAGGAGGAAGTGGCTCACCAGTAGGAGGAAGTGGCTCACCAGTAGGAGGAAGTGGCTCACCAGTAGGATGAAGTGGCTCACCAGGAGGAGGAAGTGGCTCACCAGGAGGAGGAAGTATCTCACCAGGAGGAGGAAGTGGCTCACCAGTAGGAGGAAGTGGCTCACCAGTAGGAGGAAGTGGCTCACCAGTAGGAGGAAGTGGCTCACCAGGAGGAGGAAGTGGCTCACCAGGAGGAGGAAGTGGCTCACCAGTAGGATTGTGAGCAGCTGAAAACAATCAGTCAATCACAATGAAATCTAAAACATCCAATAATTCATTAACATCATTCTTGACATTATTTGATTTCATTGTCAAACACTTAATAAATAAATAATATAGATAGGCTCCAACTGGCTCCAACACTGCCTGATTCCTTGCTTCTTGTTCTGTTTAATAGATAGTTCACTTACAAGAATGCCATTGTAAGTTAATAATACTAACACAGACACTCGTAAACATGTTAGCATATTAGCTCATGCTAACGCCGCTAGCTTGTACAAATATGCATGGAAACACTCGTACAGACGTCACACATGGGATGCTTTAGGAAGTAAGAATAGTTTTAGTTATATTGTAAAACTTACAAACGTTGTTTAAAGTGATGAATGAAGAATTATTTTGAGCAAAACCGCCACGGATGCTTATTTCCGGTTACTTGGTTAAAACAGGAAGTGTATTTTCAACACCTGCAGTGAACAAAGTCGTCCAAAAGATGGCGCCATAGCACAACAATAACACACCATTTCAGTCTTTGACTTGGTAAAAAGTACTTTACCGGAAAAAAAAAACATTCATAAATCAGCCGCTTTATTTTATAAGCCGCAGGGTTCAAAATCTTGGCGAATTAACTAAAAACACACATCCAATGAATAGCTAGCATCACATTGCTAGCATATGTATTTATTA
>NC_084737.1:4961853-4988368 GCF_033978785.1 Entelurus aequoreus | reverse complement strand
ACTGGTGAGCCACTTCCTCCTCCTGGTGAGCCACTTCCTCCTACTGGTGAGCCACT
This sequence comes from Entelurus aequoreus, assembly GCF_033978785.1. Classification (NCBI taxonomy): domain Eukaryota; kingdom Metazoa; phylum Chordata; class Actinopteri; order Syngnathiformes; family Syngnathidae; genus Entelurus; species Entelurus aequoreus. The sequence goes on along the minus strand of NC_084737.1, from coordinate 4,988,312 downwards.
TCCTCCTACTGGTGAGCCACTTCCTCCTACTGGTGAGCCACTTCCTCCTCCTGGTGAGCCACTTCCTCCTACTGGTGAGCCACTTCCTCCTCCTGGTGAGCCACTTCCTCCTCCTGGTGAGCCACTTCCTCCTCCTGGTGAGCCACTTCCTCCTCCTGGTGAGCCACTTCCTCCTCCTGGTGAGCCACTTCCTCCTACTGGTGAGCCACTTCCTCCTCCTGGTGAGCCACTTCCTCCTCCTGGTGAGCCACTTCCTCCTCCTGGTGAGCCACTTCCTCCTCCTGGTGAGCCACTTCCTCCTCCTGGTGAGCCACTTCCTCCTACTGGTGAGCCACTTCCTCCTACTGGTGAGCCACTTCCTCCTCCTAGAATGAAGAAGACAGGACAGCTTTTGTCTGTCTATCATGTTGAAGGAGTGAGGAGTGGAACACTTTGTTTACCGCTAAACAAGCCACGCTAAAACAACTTATTTTGAAGCCAGGCTAAATAAGTTATTTTGAAGCCAGGCTAAATAAGTTATTTTGATTATGTTGAAAGTCAACCACGGAGAATATTTTTTGTTTGTGAAAATAAATGATGATCATTTGGAATGTAGAAATATCTCCGCGAGTGCTTATTAAGGTAGTGAGTCAAACACCTCCTCCTCAAGACTACTCTGCATTACTTTATTGTTATTTTTTAAAACTTTTTTGGAAAGCAAGAGTAGTCGTTACAAGTAAACAAACTTCACTGCAGACCCGAAGAAGGACCAACTCAAGATCGCGCTGCACCGATGACAGCCAGCAGGCGGCGGGCCGTGAGTAAAAGCCGCTGATGACGTCATGAATGAACGCGCCGCTGCGCTGTATGGAATCATTGAACAGATTGTGGATGTGAAATGCAATAAAAGAGGATGTTGGAAGGACATTTAAGAATGAAATAAGTGGACATTAAATGGAGCTGTGTGATTACCTGGAATGATGTCATGGCACACCTGAGAGGGCAGCTGAGCACGAGGACATGCTGACTGTGAGCGTGCACGAGGAGACTAAATGAAATAAAGACTTTGATGACTGATGTTAGAAATGCTGATAAAGTCAAAGATGCATTTGAAGTATTTAAAGGAGCTGTGGATGAATTTAAAAATGCTCACAACTTTGTGCAAGAATTCTTATCAGAAGGAAAATGATTATTATGACTGGTATGAACCCACAATAATACATTTGAATTATTTCATGAAAGATGTTGAAACATGGAAAAGAGAAATTGCACAATCAAAAGTTGGACCACTGGACAGCACATCAAATGTATCTCACCAATCAAAGTCTGCCACTGGATCAAAAGCCTCCAGATGTTCCTCAGAATTAATAATTGCCAAAGCGGAACAAGCTGCCACAATGACTCGAGCTGCTGCACTGAAGGAAAACACACCTTGCAACTGGAGGAAACAAAGCTTAAAGCAAAGATGGAGCAAATGGAGTTGGAAGCAGACCTCGCAGCATCAACTGCTAAAATACAAATCCTTCAAAGTGATTTCATTCATGGAAGCCATGATGTGGCTCAGGAACCTCCGGGTGATGGCATGACTGAGTATTATGACTCTCACCATCATACACAAACTATGGAGAGCAATGTGGACTTTATAGAGTTCGGTGCAGTACCCAAGACCCCACTTCACCAAACCATCTTAAGTCTCCACAGACCTCTACTTAAAAGGAACACCAACACATCAGAAGATCTAAATAAACCTCAAAACAAAAACACAAGACCCAAAGTGTAAATCAGACTCAACCAATAAATCACTCTGCACAAGATAATGTGGTTATCAATGCTGCTCATGATAACTTGGATAGGATTATTCAAAGACAAAGTGACATTGCAAAACTCATTGTCTCACAGCAAAAACTGTCTCTACTACCAGCAAGAGAGGTTTCTGTGTTTGATGGTAACACACTGGCATATCAGTCTTTTATCCATGCATTTGAACACTTGATTGAAGACAAGACTGAGAATGATCAAGACCGGCTCTACTACCTTGAGCAGTTTACCTGTGGTTTGCCAAGAGACTTGATGGTAACACACTGGCATATCAGTCTTTTATCCATGCATTTGAACACTTGATTGAAGACAAGACTGATAATGATCAAGACCGGCTCTACTACCTTGAGCAGTTTACCTGTGGTTTGCCAAGAGACTTGATGGTAACACACTGGCATATCAGTCTTTTATCCATGCATTTGAACACTTGATTGAAGACAAGACTGAGAATGATCAAGACCGGCTCTACTACCTTGAGCAGTTCACCTGTGGTTTGCCAAGAGACTTGATGGTAACCCACTGGCATATCAGTCTTTTATCCATGCATTTGAACACTTGATTGAAGACAAGACTGAGAATGATCAAGACCGGCTCTACTACCTTGAGCAGTTTACCTGTGGTTTGCCAAGAGACTTGATGGTAACACACTGGCACATCAGTCTTTTATCCATGCATTTGAACACTTGATTGAACACAAGACTGAGAATGATCAAGACCGGCTCTACTACCTTGAGCAGTTCACCTGTGGTTTGCCAAGAGACTTGATGGTAACCCACTGGCATATCAGTCTTTTATCCATGCATTTGAACACTTGATTGAAGACAAGACTGAGAATGATCAAGACCGGCTCTACTACCTTGAGCAGTTTACCTGTGGTTTGCCAAGAGACTTGATGGTAACACTGGCATATCAGTCTTTTATCCATGCAGTTGAACACTTGATTGAAGACAAGACTGATAATGATCAAGACCGGCTCTACTACCTTGAGCAGTTTACCTGTGGTTTGCCAAGAGACTTGATGGTAACACACTGGCATATCAGTCTTTTATCCATGCATTTGAACACTTGATTGAAGACAAGACTGATAATGATCAAGACCCGACTCTACTACCTTGAGCAGTTTACCTGTGGTTTGCCAAGAGACTTGATGGTAACACACTGGCACATCAGTCTTTTATCCATGCAGTTGAACACTTGATTGAAGACAAGACTGAGAATGATCAAGACCAGCTCTACTACCTTGAGCAGTTTACCTGTGGTTTGCCAAGAGACTTGATGGTAACACACTGGCACATCAGTCTTTTATCCATGCATTTGAACACTTGATTGAAGACAAGACTGAGAATGATCAAGACCCGACTCTACTACCTTGAGCAGTTTACCTGTGGTTTGCCAAGAGACTTGATGGTAACACACTGGCATATCAGTCTTTTATCCATGCATTTGAACACTTGATTGAAGACAAGACTGAGAATGATCAAGACCGGCTCTACTACCTTGAGCAGTTTACCTGTGGTTTGCCAAGAGACTTGATGGTAACACACTGGCACATCAGTCTTTTATCCATGCATTTGAACACTTGATTGAACACAAGACTGATAATGATCAAGACCGGCTCTACTACCTTGAGCAGTTTACCTGTGGTTTGCCAAGAGACTTGATGGTAACACACTGGCACATCAGTCTTTTATCCATGCATTTGAACACTTGATTGAACACAAGACTATAATGATCAAGACCGGCTCTACTACCTTGAGCAGTTTACCTGTGGTTTGCCAAGAGACTTGATGGTAACACACTGGCACATCAGTCTTTTATCCATGCATTTGAACACTTGATTGAACACAAGACTATAATGATCAAGACCGGCTCTACTACCTTGAGCAGTTTACCTGTGGTTTGCCAAGAGACTTGATGGTAACACACTGGCACATCAGTCTTTTATCCATGCATTTGAACACTTGATTGAACACAAGACTATAATGATCAAGACCGGCTCTACTACCTTGAGCAGTTCACCTGTGGTTTGCCAAGAGACTTGATGGTAACCCACTGGCATATCAGTCTTTTATCCATGCATTTGAACACTTGATTGAAGACAAGACTGAGAATGATCAAGACCGGCTCTACTACCTTGAGCAGTTTACCTGTGGTTTGCCAAGAGACTTGATGGTAACACACTGGCACATCAGTCTTTTATCCATGCATTTGAACACTTGATTGAACACAAGACTATAATGATCAAGACCGGCTCTACTACCTTGAGCAGTTTACCTGTGGTTTGCCAAGAGACTTGGTTCGCAGCTGTTTGCACATGGAAGCCAGTAGGGGCTACAATGAAGCAAGGCGCCTCTTAAAAGAACATTTTGGAAATGAGATGAAGATTTCGGGAGCTTACTTGGAAAAAGCCTTGAATTGGACAGCGATTAAAGCTGAGGATGGGAAAATGCTGCATGCATATGCACTGTATTTGAGAGGATGCTGTAATGTAATGCAAGATTTACAGTATTTGGAGGAACTTGATATCCCATTGAACCTAAGGCTAATTACATCCAAACTACCCTACAAACTCAGAGAAGGGTGGCGAAGCACAGATTATGAGACACAACAGAGAACCGGCAGGAGAATCAGATTTAACAACTTTGTGGATTTTGTGGAAAAGCATGCCAAGATGCTTTTGGATCCGTTGTTTGGAGACATTCAGGACCAAATAACAATGAAAAGGCCTCTTCCAAGAAGCACAAGTGAATTAAAACCAATCAGCCAAAGACACAGCAGCTTTGCTACTTCAGTAGCTGTGAATACAGAGCCAGCAGGATGCACTGTAAAACAATCATCTGTTCCACAACAACCTGCTCAAACCACACCCAGTGGTGTCATCCCTTCATGTGGATATTGTCATGGCAAACATGCTCTGATTGGCTGCTCACAATTCAAAACACAGTCACGTGACAACAAGGTTGAACTTTTAAGAAGGCATGGATATTGTTTTGGTTGCCTACTAAAAGGTCATTTAAGCAAAAATGGTAAAAGAAGATTAATGTGTCATGTTTGCAAAATGAAACATCCTACTGTACTTCATATTCCAAGTGAAAAAGGCCCAAGACAGGAAACTCAAGCAAAGTCCACTGCTGAGACAGAAGAAACCCCTATAAGCAGTACTCTGGTTTCAGCCGGTGATGCAACCGGGGCCGGGCAAGACTGTGCACCTGCAATCATGCCAGTCAGAGTTAAGACGGCAATCATGGAGGACGACTGTGTGTGTGCTTACCACTCGACCTGGGACACCGAGAGTGATGGAGAGGACCAGGCCGCAGATGGTCAACATCGTCGATCTAGTCAAGACAAAAATAAATCTGGTTGGACTTACATGCTGAGGCTGCTTCTAAAGGGAGGAGTCACACATTAAGCGAGCAGCTCAGTACGCTCAATACGTGATTATTCAGAACGGAAACGTGCTGGCGGCCTTGTGATTGCATCCTGTCTCTGCTTTGTCTGCCTGCTGTTGATATGACTTATCTTCATTGAGGTGCTGGTTCGTCCTTGGCTGTTAGCAAGCTGAAAGAAAACATCTGCGGCGAGGCAACTCCTCACATTGCAGTGGAAGATAACAAGTTGTGTGCACTTGCACGAGAAGAAAAAGAACAGCTTGAGCACAATAGATAATAACTAGAGCAAGTGTGATAACGTGTATATATAATTATTCTAACAGTGTCCATGACCATGACTTCTGTTTTGTTTGATCAGCCGTTTTACTGCCATGTTACAGACACCTTTAAGGTATGTAAATAAACATTGACAAAATAATTCTGTGTAAATACCTCGTTTCACAAGGTGTGTATCTGCGGTGCGGCTAATGTATGCAGAAACTTGTTTTTCTTGTCAAATGTAGTGGATGCGGTTGATATGCCATGAAAATAGGGTACAAGCTGTATGTATATGTATATGTACAAGCTGTATAGCTGTATGTATATGTATATGTACAAGCTGTATAGCTGTATGTATATGTACAAGCTGTATAGCTGTATGTATATGTACAAGCTGTATAGCTGTATGTATATGTATATGTATATGTACAAGCTGTATAGCTGTATGTATATGTACAAGCTGTATAGCTGTATGTATATGTATATGTATATGTACAAGCTGTATAGCTGTATGTATATGTATATGTACAAGCTGTATAGCTGTATGTATATGTATATGTACAAGCTGTATAGCTGTATGTATATGTATATGTACAAGCTGTATAGCTGTATGTATATGTACAAGCTGTATAGCTGTATGTATATGTACAAGCTGTATAGCTGTATGTATATGTACAAGCTGTATAGCTGTATGTATATGTATATGTACAAGCTGTATAGCTGTATGTATATGTACAAGCTGTATAGCTGTATGTATATGTACAAGCTGTATAGCTGTATGTATATGTATATGTACAAGCTGTATAGCTGTATGTATATGTATATGTACAAGCTGTATAGCTGTATGTATATGTATATGTACAAGCTGTATAGCTGTATGTATATGTATATGTACAAGCTGTATAGCTGTATGTATATGTACAAGCTGTATAGCTGTATGTATATGTACAAGCTGTATAGCTGTATGTATATGTACAAGCTGTATAGCTGTATGTATATGTACAAGCTGTATAGCTGTATGTATATGTACAAGCTGTATAGCTGTATGTATATGTATATGTACAAGCTGTATAGCTGTATGTATATGTACAAGCTGTATAGCTGTATGTGTATGTATATGTACAAGCTGTATAGCTGTATGTATATGTATATGTACAAGCTGTATGTATATGTATATGTACAAGCTGTACATTGACTACCCTTAGCTTGTGTCCAATGTTGTAACAAAATGACTATATTGTTGTGTGGCATCACACTTGTGACGCAGGAGCTACGACTCAAGTCTTGCTCAAGGACAGCAGACACTTGGCCATGCAAATCCTGTTTGTCCACATTGTTGGCTGCATGGCGTGTAATCAACTTCCTCCCACATTGTTGGCTGCATGGCGTGTAATCAGCTTCCTCCCAATCATTCCTCTGTTCCTTCAAGGTCCCGTTTCATCCTTTCAGCTGCAATCACCAACCAGCGCGTCTTCTTATCAGACCTTTTGAAAAGTGTGATGAGGTCACATGTCCAATCAGCAGCTCTTGTCTGTTTCCTCCTGCAAACACACACACACTTTTTACATTACACCAGTACACTCTCATTTTTCACATGTAAAAATGCTTTTATATTTTCTGTTGCCAGAATATCAGCAGTGTTTTTTACACCGAATGAATGTGGATTACAAATGAGTACTAGGGATGATGTTTGATAAGGAATTATCGAGTTCGAGCCTCTTATCGAATCCTCTTATGGAGTCCAGATAGGTTGTTGTATATGGAAAAAAACACACAATATTTGGTTTAACAAAAGCTCACTTTTATTATATTAGAAAACAATTTAATCTAATAAATAAATAAATATTGACTGTTACCCCCCTAAAAAAATAAAATAAAATAAATAAATATTGACTGTTGTTACCCAAAGTATATTAAGTGGGATTTTTTCATCAAAACAAATATATACAGTAACACAAAAACAAGCTGTCTCTGTGATCACTATAGGTGTATAAATAATAATATATTGGTAAATAAAATCAGTCCCTTGGGCACAAAACTGGAAATAATACAGCTCTCCAAAAAGTGCACTTCTGCTGCTATTTGACATAACTGTTTGTTATGATGCTTTGACATTTTTGCACTTTATTTCTTTATTGAAAGAAAATTCTATGAAGAGAAAAGTTGTTTGCAAATGTGGTTACAATGCTAAAAAATGAAAAGTTAAAGCTAAAAAAAGAAATACACTTTATTGAGTTAACATTATTTCTTTATATGGGAAAAGATGTTATGAGCTAGGGAATATAACTACACTACCCAGCATGCAACGGGAGTGACGAGCATGCGCGGTAGCCCCGAAAAGTGTTGTTGCATGTCGTCACCCGTGAAAGTAAACGTCAAGAAGTCAGCCAACACGCCTCGTCTACATTATTTATAATTAGACCGACAACACATCTACAGTGTGATTTTGTAACGTTTACAAGGAAAGAAAAACTAAAGTTAAAAAAGGGAGATGTGTTGTATATATATGTATGTGCTGCGGTGTTGTATATATATGTATGTGCTGCGGTGTTGTATATGTTGTATATATATGTATGTGCTGCGGTGTTGTATATGTTGTATATATATGTATGTGCTGCAGTGTTGTATATATATGTATGTGCTGCGGTGTTGTATATGTTGTATATATATGTATGTGCTGCGGTGTTGTATATGTTGTATATATATGTATGTGCTGCGGTGTTGTATATATATGTATGTGCTGCGGTTGCTATAAGAAGGTTGCGACAGCTGCCGTAAAGGAGGTGCGTTGCTATGTTTCCGGTGGGTCGTAAAAGTGTTCGTCATGTATTTGTAGTCTGCTCGAATCTCTCAGTAAAGTTATTCATTGGATTATACCTTTTTGTTTAGAACTTTATTACACCTTGGAGCGCTTTTTCCCGTCCATTGTTTTCCTGCTTTCGCTATCTGCGCCTAATGACTGAGCTACGTGACGTCATTTGTTGTGATGTCACACGGAGCATTTCTGGTCGGGACGGGATTCGTTCCGAGGGATTCCAATAAAGAACCAACTCTTTTTCTTTACTCAAAGTGGTCTCGATAACGGGTACCGGTTCTCAAAAAGGGATTCGAGTCCGAGGACTCGGTTCAATTCAAACAACTGGGAAAACCGGTTTCGAGTATCATCCCTAATGAGTACTACTGTTATTCTTTAAGTTCAACTTCAAGTAGCAATGATTGTCACACACACACACACACACACACACACACACACACACACACACACACACACACACACACACACACACACACACACACACACACACACACACACACACACACACACTAGGTGTGGTGAAATGTGTCCTCTGCATTTGACCCATCACCCTTGTTCACCCCCTGGGAGGTGAGGGGAGCAGTGAGCAGCAGCGGTGACTGCGCTTGGGAATCATTTTTGGTGATTGAACCCCCAATTCCAAGCCTTGATGCTGAGTGGCAAGCAGGGAGGTAATGGCTCCCATTTGTATAGTCTTTGGTATGACTCGGCCGGGGTTTCAACTCACAACCTACCCATCTCAGGGCGGACACTCTAACCACTAGGCCACTGAGTTTATGCTCAAATTCTGACGACTCAGCTGCCACTTTCTTGACGTCAAATCTTGTTCCAGTGCACTTTAAAAACAAGTTGTAGAAACACCAGAATTTTGCTTTGAGAATAAAGTGGTCGAGATTTTCCACTTCCAGTGCTGCACTGACTTGTCCAGGGTGTACCCCGCCTTCCACCCCATTGTAGCTGCACTGACTTGTCCAGGGTGTACCCCGCCTTCCACCCCATTGTAGCTGCACTGACTTGTCCAGGATGTACCCCGCCTTCCACCCCATTGTAGCTGCACTGACTTGTCCAGGGTGTACCCCGCCTTCCGCCCCATTGTAGCTGCACTGACTTGTCCAGGGTGTACCCCGCCTTCCACCCCATTGTAGCTGCACTGACTTGTCCAGGGTGTACCCCGCCTTCCGCCCCATTGTAGCTGCACTGACTTGTCCAGGGTGTACCCCGCCTTCCACCCCATTGTAGCTGCACTGACTTGTCCAGGGTGTACCCCGCCTTCCGCTCCATTGTAGCTGCACTGACTTGTCCAGGGTGTACCCCGCCTTCCGCCCCATTGTAGCTGCACTGACTTGTCCAGGGTGTACCCCGCCTTCCACCCCATTGTAGCTGCACTGACTTGTCCAGGATGTACCCCGCCTTCCACCCCATTGTAGCTGCACTGACTTGTCCAGGGTGTACCCCGCCTTCCGCCCCATTGTAGCTGCACTGACTTGTCCAGGGTGTACCCCGCCTTCCACCCCATTGTAGCTGCACTGACTTGTCCAGGATGTACCCCGCCTTCCACCCCAATGTAGCTGCACTGACTTGTCCAGGGTGTACCCCGCCTTCCGCCCCATTGTAGCTGCACTGACTTGTCCAGGGTGTACCCCGCCTTCCGCCCCATTGTAGCTGCACTGACTTGTCCAGGGTGTACCCCGCCTTCCGCCCCATTGTAGCTGCACTGACTTGTCCAGGGTGTACCCCGCCTTCCGCCCCATTGTAGCTGCACTGACTTGTCCAGGGTGTACCCCGCCTTCCACCCCATTGTAGCTGCACTGACTTGTCCAGGGTGTACCCCGCCTTCCACCCCATTGTAGCTGCACTGACTTGTCCAGGGTGTACCCCGCCTTCCACCCCATTGTAGCTGCACTGACTTGTCCAGGGTGTACCCCGCCTTCCACCCCATTGTAGCTGCACTGACTTGTCCAGGATGTACCCCGCCTTCCACCCCAATGTAGCTGCACTGACTTGTCCAGGGTGTACCCCGCCTTCCGCCCCATTGTAGCTGCACTGACTTGTCCAGGGTGTACCCCGCCTTCCGCCCCATTGTAGCTGCACTGACTTGTCCAGGGTGTACCCCGCCTTCCGCCCCATTGTAGCTGCACTGACTTGTCCAGGGTGTACCCCGCCTTCCGCCCCATTGTAGCTGCACTGACTTGTCCAGGGTGTACCCCGCCTTCCACCCCATTGTAGCTGCACTGACTTGTCCAGGGTGTACCCCGCCTTCCACCCCATTGTAGCTGCACTGACTTGTCCAGGGTGTACCCCGCCTTCCACCCCATTGTAGCTGCACTGACTTGTCCAGGGTGTACCCCGCCTTCCACCCCATTGTAGCTGCACTGACTTGTCCAGGGTGTACCCCGCCTTCCACCCCATTGTAGCTGCACTGACTTGTCCAGGGTGTACCCCGCCTTCCGCTCCATTGTAGCTGAGATAGGCTCCAGCGACCCCAAAAGGGACAAGAGGTAGAAAATGGATGGATGGATGTAGTGCTGCACTGTAAAAACAACATCTGTGGATTTAACAGTAAAAACTGGCAGAATTGTACAGCAAAAATAACAGTGGGACAGATTTAACATTTAATTTGGTGTAAAAACAATTCTGGCGAGCGTTTTTTTACCGTAAAATCTGCTGATCTTTTTACAGTAAATTCCTGTAAAGTGGGAAAACTGTTTTTTACACCAACTTTTTTTTGACAAAGAGACTTCACTGTAAAAAAAAAAAAAAAAAACACTGTATAGAGTGTAAAAAATATAATTATGCAATAATAATAATGATATTATTACAAAATAATTGTTTTTCCATTTACAGTAATGCACTGTAAAAACCACCTCTGTAGATTTCAGGTTAGAAAAAAGTGGCAGCGTCGTGGCCAGAATTTGAGCCTAAAAATATAAACTGGTAGCCATTTCCCATTTACAGTCTTTCCATGGCAAATAATACTGTTCCTTTGACCCTCAAATGTAGCTTTTAACAGTAAATAAAGATATAAAACAGTAGATTTTACAGTACAATAGCGGTTGCCAGAATTTTACTGCAAAAATAATTGTTGTATCGTTTTCCCATTGACACTGTAAAACAATGTCTGTAGATTTAACGATAAACAACTGCTACCTCAATTGTTAGAATTTAAACAACTGCTACCTCAATTGTTAGAATTTAAACAACTGCTACCTCAATTGTTAGAATTTAAACAACTGCTACCTCAAATGTTAGAATTTGACCCTCAAAATAACACTTGTACAGTTTTCACATTTACTGTATTTCAGTGTAAAAAAAAACGGTACAATTCTAGCCTTTGAGCTGCCAGTTTTTTTTTACTGTAAAATGTACAGATTTGTTTACAGTGCACTGTAAATAAAACATCAGTATACTATTATTATTACTAGTAGTAGTATGTTCATTAAAATAACTGCTCTTCCATTTCCAGCAATGCACTGTAAGAACTTTGCTAGATTTAGCAGTAAAAAGCTGGCATAAAAATAACAGTGGTAGCCATTTTCCATCGACAGTCATTCAGAGTAAACAAACATTTGACTGTTTCATGACGTTTCTACATCAACTCTTCCTGCGAGGATTGTGGATCTTCTTGTTGACGTATTGGGAATGTAAGAGGTCCTGTGAGGCCACCACAAATAGGAGTGGCGGACTCAGAGATGAAGGTTGAAGTCCACACTTGATGGGAGCGCTGCAAGGATTAGCCACGTCCTAAATGCTATCTCTCCAGTTATTGCTGCAAGGATTAGCCACGTCCTAAATGCTATCTCTCCAGTTATTGCTGCAAGGATTAGCCACGTCCTAAATGCTATCTCTCCAGTTATTGCTGCAAGGATCAGCCACGTCCTAAATGCTATCTCTCCAGTTATTGCTGCAAGGATTAGCCACGTCCTAAATGCTATCTCTCCAGTTATTGCTGCAAGGATTAGCCACGTCCTAAATGCTATCTCTCCAGTTATTACTGCAAGGATTAGCCACGTCCTAAATGCTATCTCTCCAGTTATTACTGCAAGGATTAGCCACGTCCTAAATGCTATCTCTCCAGTTATTACTGCAAGGATTAGCCACGTCCTAAATGCTATCTCTCCAGTTATTGCTGCAAGGATTAGCCACGTCCTAAATGCTATCTCTCCAGTTATTGCTGCAAGGATTAGCCACGTCCTAAATGCTATCTCTCCAGTTATTGCTGCAAGGATTAGCCACGTCCTAAATGCTATCTCTCCAGTTATTGCTGCAAGGATTAGCCACGTCCTAAATGCTATCTCTCCAGTTATTGCTGCAAGGATTAGCCACGTCCTAAATGCTATCTCTCCAGTTATTGCTGCAAGGATTAGCCACGTCCTAAATGCTATCTCTCCAGTTATTGCTGCAAGGATTAGCCACGTCCTAAATGCTATCTCTCCAGTTGCATCTAAAAGAAGCTTTCACTTGCTGGGAGTTGAAAGGTGGATTAAATGGATCCATCCATACTTTATATGAAGCTTTCACTCTTTGATGCTTGCAATCATTCACAAGTCGTCTCCCTGACCACATCAATATCACCACCTTTCCTTCTTCTTCTACAATTCCAATTATTTACACTATTTTTCCTCTTCAAAGTCACATTCCATACAGCAGTCTTTTTCAACCACTGTGCCGCGGCACACACGTGAGATACAGTCTGGTGTGCCGTGGGGAGATTATGCACTTTCACCTATTTGGGGTAAAAATATGTTTTGCAAAGCAGTAATTCTAGTCTGCAAATGATGTGTTGTTGTTGTTGTTGTCTGTGCTGTCTAGAGCTAACCGTGTAATACTCTTCCATACCAGTAGGTGGCAGCAGGTAGCTAATTGCTTTGTAGATGTCAGGAACATGATTTGTGGTGATCACAATATGCAGATGACAGCGGGAGGCAGTGTGCAGGTAAAAAGGTGTCTAATGCTTAAACTAAAAATAAACTAAAGGTGAGTGCCCCTAAGAAAAGGCATTGAAGCTTAGGGAAGGTTCTATGTAGAACCAAACTAAAACTGAACTGGCTACAAAGTAAACAAAAACAGAATGCTGGACGACAGCAAAGACTTACATCATTTGGAGCAGACGGCGTCCACAAAGTACATCCGAACATGACATGACAATCAACAATGTCCCCACAAAGAAGGATAGCAACAAGTGAAATATTCTTGATTGCTAAAACAAAGTAGATGCGGGAAATATCGCTCAAGGAAGACATGGAACTGCTACAGGAAAAAAAAAAAAAAAACGGGAAAAGCCACCAAAATAGGAGCGCAAGACAAGAAGTAAAACACTACACAGGAAAACAGCATTAAAGTCCTAATAAGTCAGGGTGTGATGTGACAGGTGGTGACAGTACACCTACTTTGAGACAAGACCTATATTGATACAGTACATCTACTTTGAGGCAAGACCTATATTGATACAGTACATCTACTTTGAGGCAAGACCTATATTGATACAGTACATCTACTTTGAGACAAAACCTATATTGATACAGTACATCTACTTTGAGACAAGACCTATATTGATACAGTACATCTACTTTGAGACAAAACCTATATTGATACAGTACATCTACTTTGAGACAAGACCTATATTGATACAGTACACCTACTTTGAGACAAGAGCTATATTGATACAGTACACCTACTTTGAGACAAGGCCTATATTGATACAGTACACCTACTTTGAGACAAGAGCTATATTGATACAGTACACCTACTTTGAGACAAGGCCTATATTGATACAGTACACCTACTTTGAGACAAGAGCTATATTGATACGGTACATCTACTTTGAGACAAGACCTATATTGATACAGTACATCTACTTTGAGACAAAACCTATATTGATACAGTACATCTACTTTGAGACAAGACCTATATTGATACAGTACATCTACTTTGAGACAAAACCTATATTGATACAGTACACCTACTTTGAGACAAGACCTATATTGATACAGTACATCTACTTTGAGACAAGACCTATATTGATACAGTACATCTACTTTGAGACAAGACCTATATTGATACAGTACACCTACTTTGAGACAAGACCTATATTGATACAGTACACCTACTTTGAGACAAGGCCTATATTGATACAGTACACCTACTTTGAGACAAGAGCTATATTGATACAGTACATCTACTTTGAGACAAGACCTATATTGATACGGTACATCTACTTTGAGGCAAGACCTATATTGATACAGTACATCTACTTTGAGACAAAACCTATATTGATACAGTACATCTACTTTGAGACAAGACCTATATTGATACAGTACATCTACTTTGAGACAAAACCTATATTGATACAGTACATCTACTTTGAGACAAGACCTATATTGATACAGTACACCTACTTTGAGACAAGAGCTATATTGATACAGTACACCTACTTTGAGACAAGGCCTATATTGATACAGTACACCTACTTTGAGACAAGAGCTATATTGATACGGTACACCTACTTTGAGACAAGGCCTATATTGATACAGTACACCTACTTTGAGACAAGAGCTATATTGATACGGTACATCTACTTTGAGACAAGACCTATATTGATACAGTACATCTACTTTGAGACAAAACCTATATTGATACAGTACATCTACTTTGAGACAAGACCTATATTGATACAGTACATCTACTTTGAGACAAAACCTATATTGATACAGTACACCTACTTTGAGACAAGACCTATATTGATACAGTACATCTACTTTGAGACAAGACCTATATTGATACAGTACATCTACTTTGAGACAAGACCTATATTGATACAGTACACCTACTTTGAGACAAGACCTATATTGATACAGTACACCTACTTTGAGACAAGGCCTATATTGATACAGTACACCTACTTTGAGACAAGAGCTATATTGATACAGTACATCTACTTTGAGACAAGACCTATATTGATACAGTACATCTACTTTGAGACAAGAGCTATATTGATACAGTACATCTACTTTGAGACAAAACCTATATTGATACAGTACACCTACTTTGAGACAAGACCTATATTGATACAGTACATCTACTTTGAGACAAGACCTATATTGATACAGTACATCTACTTTGAGACAAGACCTATATTGATACAGTACACCTACTTTGAGACAAGACCTATATTGATACAGTACACCTACTTTGAGACAAGACCTATATTGATACAGTACACCTACTTTGAGACAAGACCTATATTGATACAGTACACCTACTTTGAGACAAGACCTATATTGATACAGTACACCTACTTTGAGACAAGACCTATATTGATACAGTACACCTACTTTGAGACAAGACCTATATTGATACAGTACATCTACTTTGAGGCAAGACCTATATTGATACAGTACATCTACTTTGAGACAAAACCTATATTGATACAGTACATCTACTTTGAGACAAGACCTATATTGATACAGTACACCTACTTTGAGACAAGACCTATATTGATACAGTACACCTACTTTGAGGCAAGACCTATATTGATACAGTACATCTACTTTGAGACAAAACCTATATTGATACAGTACATCTACTTTGAGACAAGACCTATATTGATACAGTACATCTACTTTGAGACAAAACCTATATTGATACAGTACATCTACTTTGAGACAAGACCTATATTGATACAGTACACCTACTTTGAGACAAGAGCTATATTGATACAGTACACCTACTTTGAGACAAGGCCTATATTGATACAGTACACCTACTTTGAGACAAGAGCTATATTGATACAGTACACCTACTTTGAGACAAGGCCTATATTGATACAGTACACCTACTTTGAGACAAGAGCTATATTGATACGGTACATCTACTTTGAGACAAGACCTATATTGATACAGTACATCTACTTTGAGACAAAACCTATATTGATACAGTACATCTACTTTGAGACAAGACCTATATTGATACAGTACATCTACTTTGAGACAAAACCTATATTGATACAGTACACCTACTTTGAGACAAGACCTATATTGATACAGTACATCTACTTTGAGACAAGACCTATATTGATACAGTACATCTACTTTGAGACAAGACCTATATTGATACAGTACACCTACTTTGAGACAAGACCTATATTGATACAGTACACCTACTTTGAGACAAGGCCTATATTGATACAGTACACCTACTTTGAGACAAGAGCTATATTGATACAGTACATCTACTTTGAGACAAGACCTATATTGATACGGTACATCTACTTTGAGGCAAGACCTATATTGATACAGTACATCTACTTTGAGACAAAACCTATATTGATACAGTACATCTACTTTGAGACAAGACCTATATTGATACAGTACATCTACTTTGAGACAAAACCTATATTGATACAGTACATCTACTTTGAGACAAGACCTATATTGATACAGTACACCTACTTTGAGACAAGAGCTATATTGATACAGTACACCTACTTTGAGACAAGGCCTATATTGATACAGTACACCTACTTTGAGACAAGAGCTATATTGATACGGTACACCTACTTTGAGACAAGGCCTATATTGATACAGTACACCTACTTTGAGACAAGAGCTATATTGATACGGTACATCTACTTTGAGACAAGACCTATATTGATACAGTACATCTACTTTGAGACAAAACCTATATTGATACAGTACATCTACTTTGAGACAAGACCTATATTGATACAGTACATCTACTTTGAGACAAAACCTATATTGATACAGTACACCTACTTTGAGACAAGACCTATATTGATACAGTACATCTACTTTGAGACAAGACCTATATTGATACAGTACATCTACTTTGAGACAAGACCTATATTGATACAGTACACCTACTTTGAGACAAGACCTATATTGATACAGTACACCTACTTTGAGACAAGGCCTATATTGATACAGTACACCTACTTTGAGACAAGAGCTATATTGATACAGTACATCTACTTTGAGACAAGACCTATATTGATACAGTACATCTACTTTGAGACAAGAGCTATATTGATACAGTACATCTACTTTGAGACAAAACCTATATTGATACAGTACACCTACTTTGAGACAAGACCTATATTGATACAGTACATCTACTTTGAGACAAGACCTATATTGATACAGTACATCTACTTTGAGACAAGACCTATATTGATACAGTACACCTACTTTGAGACAAGACCTATATTGATACAGTACACCTACTTTGAGACAAGACCTATATTGATACAGTACACCTACTTTGAGACAAGACCTATATTGATACAGTACACCTACTTTGAGACAAGACCTATATTGATACAGTACACCTACTTTGAGACAAGACCTATATTGATACAGTACACCTACTTTGAGACAAGACCTATATTGATACAGTACATCTACTTTGAGGCAAGACCTATATTGATACAGTACATCTACTTTGAGACAAAACCTATATTGATACAGTACATCTACTTTGAGACAAGACCTATATTGATACAGTACACCTACTTTGAGACAAGACCTATATTGATACAGTACACCTACTTTGAGGCAAGACCTATATTGATACAGTACATCTACTTTGAGACAAAACCTATATTGATACAGTACATCTACTTTGAGACAAGACCTATATTGATACAGTACATCTACTTTGAGACAAAACCTATATTGATACAGTACATCTACTTTGAGACAAGACCTATATTGATACAGTACACCTACTTTGAGACAAGAGCTATATTGATACAGTACACCTACTTTGAGACAAGGCCTATATTGATACAGTACACCTACTTTGAGACAAGAGCTATATTGATACAGTACACCTACTTTGAGACAAGGCCTATATTGATACAGTACACCTACTTTGAGACAAGAGCTATATTGATACGGTACATCTACTTTGAGACAAGACCTATATTGATACAGTACATCTACTTTGAGACAAAACCTATATTGATACAGTACATCTACTTTGAGACAAGACCTATATTGATACAGTACATCTACTTTGAGACAAAACCTATATTGATACAGTACACCTACTTTGAGACAAGACCTATATTGATACAGTACATCTACTTTGAGACAAGACCTATATTGATACAGTACATCTACTTTGAGACAAGACCTATATTGATACAGTACACCTACTTTGAGACAAGACCTATATTGATACAGTACACCTACTTTGAGACAAGGCCTATATTGATACAGTACACCTACTTTGAGACAAGAGCTATATTGATACAGTACATCTACTTTGAGACAAGACCTATATTGATACGGTACATCTACTTTGAGGCAAGACCTATATTGATACAGTACATCTACTTTGAGACAAAACCTATATTGATACAGTACATCTACTTTGAGACAAGACCTATATTGATACAGTACATCTACTTTGAGACAAAACCTATATTGATACAGTACATCTACTTTGAGACAAGACCTATATTGATACAGTACACCTACTTTGAGACAAGAGCTATATTGATACAGTACACCTACTTTGAGACAAGGCCTATATTGATACAGTACACCTACTTTGAGACAAGAGCTATATTGATACGGTACACCTACTTTGAGACAAGGCCTATATTGATACAGTACACCTACTTTGAGACAAGAGCTATATTGATACGGTACATCTACTTTGAGACAAGACCTATATTGATACAGTACATCTACTTTGAGACAAAACCTATATTGATACAGTACATCTACTTTGAGACAAGACCTATATTGATACAGTACATCTACTTTGAGACAAAACCTATATTGATACAGTACACCTACTTTGAGACAAGACCTATATTGATACAGTACATCTACTTTGAGACAAGACCTATATTGATACAGTACATCTACTTTGAGACAAGACCTATATTGATACAGTACACCTACTTTGAGACAAGACCTATATTGATACAGTACACCTACTTTGAGACAAGGCCTATATTGATACAGTACACCTACTTTGAGACAAGAGCTATATTGATACAGTACATCTACTTTGAGACAAGACCTATATTGATACAGTACATCTACTTTGAGACAAGAGCTATATTGATACAGTACATCTACTTTGAGACAAAACCTATATTGATACAGTACACCTACTTTGAGACAAGACCTATATTGATACAGTACATCTACTTTGAGACAAGACCTATATTGATACAGTACATCTACTTTGAGACAAGACCTATATTGATACAGTACACCTACTTTGAGACAAGACCTATATTGATACAGTACACCTACTTTGAGACAAGACCTATATTGATACAGTACACCTACTTTGAGACAAGACCTATATTGATACAGTACACCTACTTTGAGACAAGACCTATATTGATACAGTACACCTACTTTGAGACAAGACCTATATTGATACAGTACACCTACTTTGAGACAAGACCTATATTGATACAGTACATCTACTTTGAGGCAAGACCTATATTGATACAGTACATCTACTTTGAGACAAAACCTATATTGATACAGTACATCTACTTTGAGACAAGACCTATATTGATACAGTACACCTACTTTGAGACAAGACCTATATTGATACAGTACACCTACTTTGAGGCAAGACCTATATTGATACAGTACATCTACTTTGAGACAAAACCTATATTGATACAGTACATCTACTTTGAGACAAGACCTATATTGATACAGTACATCTACTTTGAGACAAAACCTATATTGATACAGTACATCTACTTTGAGACAAGACCTATATTGATACAGTACACCTACTTTGAGACAAGAGCTATATTGATACAGTACACCTACTTTGAGACAAGGCCTATATTGATACAGTACACCTACTTTGAGACAAGAGCTATATTGATACAGTACACCTACTTTGAGACAAGGCCTATATTGATACAGTACACCTACTTTGAGACAAGAGCTATATTGATACGGTACATCTACTTTGAGACAAGACCTATATTGATACAGTACATCTACTTTGAGACAAAACCTATATTGATACAGTACATCTACTTTGAGACAAGACCTATATTGATACAGTACATCTACTTTGAGACAAAACCTATATTGATACAGTACACCTACTTTGAGACAAGACCTATATTGATACAGTACATCTACTTTGAGACAAGACCTATATTGATACAGTACATCTACTTTGAGACAAGACCTATATTGATACAGTACACCTACTTTGAGACAAGACCTATATTGATACAGTACACCTACTTTGAGACAAGGCCTATATTGATACAGTACACCTACTTTGAGACAAGAGCTATATTGATACAGTACATCTACTTTGAGACAAGACCTATATTGATACGGTACATCTACTTTGAGGCAAGACCTATATTGATACAGTACATCTACTTTGAGACAAAACCTATATTGATACAGTACATCTACTTTGAGACAAGACCTATATTGATACAGTACATCTACTTTGAGACAAAACCTATATTGATACAGTACATCTACTTTGAGACAAGACCTATATTGATACAGTACACCTACTTTGAGACAAGAGCTATATTGATACAGTACACCTACTTTGAGACAAGGCCTATATTGATACAGTACACCTACTTTGAGACAAGAGCTATATTGATACGGTACACCTACTTTGAGACAAGGCCTATATTGATACAGTACACCTACTTTGAGACAAGAGCTATATTGATACGGTACATCTACTTTGAGACAAGACCTATATTGATACAGTACATCTACTTTGAGACAAAACCTATATTGATACAGTACATCTACTTTGAGACAAGACCTATATTGATACAGTACATCTACTTTGAGACAAAACCTATATTGATACAGTACACCTACTTTGAGACAAGACCTATATTGATACAGTACATCTACTTTGAGACAAGACCTATATTGATACAGTACATCTACTTTGAGACAAGACCTATATTGATACAGTACACCTACTTTGAGACAAGACCTATATTGATACAGTACACCTACTTTGAGACAAGGCCTATATTGATACAGTACACCTACTTTGAGACAAGAGCTATATTGATACAGTACATCTACTTTGAGACAAGACCTATATTGATACAGTACATCTACTTTGAGACAAGAGCTATATTGATACAGTACATCTACTTTGAGACAAAACCTATATTGATACAGTACACCTACTTTGAGACAAGACCTATATTGATACAGTACATCTACTTTGAGACAAGACCTATATTGATACAGTACATCTACTTTGAGACAAGACCTATATTGATACAGTACACCTACTTTGAGACAAGACCTATATTGATACAGTACACCTACTTTGAGACAAGACCTATATTGATACAGTACACCTACTTTGAGACAAGACCTATATTGATACAGTACACCTACTTTGAGACAAGACCTATATTGATACAGTACACCTACTTTGAGACAAGACCTATATTGATACAGTACACCTACTTTGAGACAAGACCTATATTGATACAGTACATCTACTTTGAGGCAAGACCTATATTGATACAGTACATCTACTTTGAGACAAAACCTATATTGATACAGTACATCTACTTTGAGACAAGACCTATATTGATACAGTACACCTACTTTGAGACAAGACCTATATTGATACAGTACACCTACTTTGAGGCAAGACCTATATTGATACAGTACATCTACTTTGAGACAAAACCTATATTGATACAGTACATCTACTTTGAGACAAGACCTATATTGATACAGTACATCTACTTTGAGACAAAACCTATATTGATACAGTACATCTACTTTGAGACAAGACCTATATTGATACAGTACACCTACTTTGAGACAAGAGCTATATTGATACAGTACACCTACTTTGAGACAAGGCCTATATTGATACAGTACACCTACTTTGAGACAAGAGCTATATTGATACAGTACACCTACTTTGAGACAAGGCCTATATTGATACAGTACACCTACTTTGAGACAAGAGCTATATTGATACGGTACATCTACTTTGAGACAAGACCTATATTGATACAGTACATCTACTTTGAGACAAAACCTATATTGATACAGTACATCTACTTTGAGACAAGACCTATATTGATACAGTACATCTACTTTGAGACAAAACCTATATTGATACAGTACACCTACTTTGAGACAAGACCTATATTGATACAGTACATCTACTTTGAGACAAGACCTATATTGATACAGTACATCTACTTTGAGACAAGACCTATATTGATACAGTACACCTACTTTGAGACAAGACCTATATTGATACAGTACACCTACTTTGAGACAAGGCCTATATTGATACAGTACACCTACTTTGAGACAAGAGCTATATTGATACAGTACATCTACTTTGAGACAAGACCTATATTGATACAGTACATCTACTTTGAGACAAGAGCTATATTGATACAGTACATCTACTTTGAGACAAAACCTATATTGATACAGTACACCTACTTTGAGACAAGACCTATATTGATACAGTACATCTACTTTGAGACAAGACCTATATTGATACAGTACATCTACTTTGAGACAAGACCTATATTGATACAGTACACCTACTTTGAGACAAGACCTATATTGATACAGTACACCTACTTTGAGACAAGACCTATATTGATACAGTACACCTACTTTGAGACAAGACCTATATTGATACAGTACACCTACTTTGAGACAAGACCTATATTGATACAGTACACCTACTTTGAGACAAGACCTATATTGATACAGTACACCTACTTTGAGACAAGACCTATATTGATACAGTACATCTACTTTGAGACAAGACCTATATTGATACAGTACATCAACTTTGAGACAAGACCTATATTGATACAGTACATCTACTTTGAGAAAAGACCTATATTGATACAGTACACCTACTTTGAGACAAGACCTATATTGATACAGTACATCTACTTTGAGACAAGACCTATATTGATACAGTACATCTACTTTGAGACAAGACCTATATTGATACGGTACACCTACTTTGAGACAAGACCTATATTGATACGGTACACCTACTTTGAGACAAGACCTATATTGATACGGTACATCTACTTTGAGACAAGACCTATATTGATACGGTACATCTACTTTGAGACAAGACCTATATTGATACGGTACATCTACTTTGAGACAAGACCTATATTGATACAGTACATCTACTTTGAGACAAGACCTATATTGATACGGTACATCTACTTTGAGACAAGACCTATATTGATACAGTACATCTACTTTGAGACAAGACCTATATTGATACGGTACATCTACTTTGAGACAAGACCTATATTGATACAGTACACCTACTTTGAGACACGACCTATATTGACACAGTACACCTACTTTGAGACAAGACCTATATTGATACAGTACACCTACTTTGAGACACGACCTATATCGACACAGTACATCTACTTTGAGACAAGACCTATATTGATACGGTACATCTACTTTGAGACAAGACCTATATCGACACAGTACATCTACTTTGAGACAAGACCTATATTGATACAGTACACCTACTTTGAGACAAGACCTATATCGATACAGTACATCTACTTTGAGACAAGACCTATATCGATACAGTACATCTACTTTGAGACAAGACCTATATTGCTGGGCCACAACATTAGGTACACCTGCAGACTGCAGCACAGATTTCATATTTCATTAATTCACAACTCCTCCAACAGCAACATTATTGTTTTTGCACTTTTGGCTTCTTATTCAATAACTTTTTCAAATAAATTCAATCTTGCACGTGGAAAGTTTAAGTGTGGGCTTTAGTTGACATAACACTCCCGTCAGGGGGTGCATTCTACGGCGGGGGTGCATTCTACGGCGGGGGTGCATTAATCTGGCACAACACATGAAACTTGGAGTTTCAGCTGAAGAACAGAATGGCCGACTTTGACTGTTTTTGGCTGGCTTTGGATGAGAGCTGCGATGTACGTGACACCGCCCAGCTGATGAGATCTGCGATGTACGTGACACCGCCCAGCTGATGAGAGCTGCGATGTACGTGACACCGCCCAGCTGATGAGAGCTGCGATGTACGTGACACCGCCCAGCTGATGAGAGCTGCGATGTACGTGACACCGCCCAGCTGATGAGATCTGCGATGTACGTGACACCGCCCAGCTGATGAGATCTGCGATGTACGTGACACCGCCCAGCTGATGAGAGCTGCGATGTACGTGACACCGCCCAGCTGATGAGAGCTGCGATGTACGTGACACCGCCCAGCTGATGAGAGCTGCGATGTACGTGACACCGCCCAGCTGAAGAGATCTGCGATGTACGTGACACCGCCCAGCTGATGAGAGCTGCGATGTACGTGCCACCGCCCAGCTGATGAGAGCTGCGATGTACGTGACACCGCCCAGCTGAAGAGATCTGCGATGTACGTGACACCGCCCAGCTGATGAGAGCTGCGATGTACGTGACACCGCCCAGCTGATGAGAGCTGCGATGTACGTGACACCGCCCAGCTGATGAGAGCTGCGATGTACGTGACACCGCCCAGCTGATGAGAGCTGCGATGTACGTGACACCGCCCAGCTGCTCATCTTCTTACGTGGGATAACTGCAGACTTTGAAATCACGGAGTAGCTGGCAGCCATGCAGTCAATTAAAGAGACAAGCACAGGTAATGACTTGTTGACAAAGGTAAATGCATGTTTGGACATGTTAGGACTGAAATGGGACAAGCTGGCAGGTGTGACAACAGATGTTGTCCAAATCTGACGGGGAAAAATGTTGGACTTTTAAAGAGGATGCAGGATCAACTTTAAATGAATCCTGTGCAGAAATGGACATGTTTGCATTGTATTCTACACCAGGAAGTGTTGTGTAAGACAGTGTTGGAAATAAAAGCAATCTGCTTTTGTATAAAGTTAAATGAAATAATTATTATTATTTATCTTACGGTATATCAAAAATAATATTGAGCAAAATTGAATTGAAATATTGTGGGTGTGGCCCTCCAGCAGTGCTCGGGTTGCTCATGCGGCCCCGCTAAAAATTAATTACCCACCCCTGATTTCAATTCATATCCAACAATTGCAAAAACAAGTTTTTACTTTCAATTGAGTTTCAATTTTGAATTATTTGTGCTGGTGGTGTGGTGTGCTGGTGGTGTGGTGTGTTGGTGGTGTGGTGTGCTGGTGGTGTGGTGTGGTGTGGTGTGCTGGTGGTGTGGTGTGGTGTGCTGGTGGTGTGCTGGTGGTGTGGTGTGTTGGTGGTGTGGTGTGCTGGTGGTGTGCTGGTGGTGTGGTGTGGTGGTGGTGTGGTGTGTTGGTGGTGTGGTGTGCTGGTGGTGTGGTGTGCTGGTGGTGTGGTGTGTTGGTGGTGTGGTGTGCTGGTGGTGTGGTGTGCTGGTGGTGTGGTGTGCTGGTGGTGTGGTGTGCTGGTGGTGGTGTGGTGTGCTGGTGGTGTGGTGTGCTGGTGGTGGTGTGGTGTGCTGGTGGTGTGGTGTGCTGGTGGTGGTGTGGTGTGGTGTTCTGGTGGTGTGGTGTGCTGGTGGTGTGGTGGTGGTGTGGTGTGCTGGTGGTGGTGGTGTGGTGTGGTGTGCTGGTGGTGTGGTGTGGTGTGCTGGTGGTGTGGTGTGCTGGTGGTGTGGTGTGCTGGTGGTGTGGTGTGTTGGTGGTGTGGTGTGCTGGTGGTGTGGTGTGTTGGTGGTGTGGTGTGCTGGTGGTGTGGTGTGTTGGTGGTGTGGTGTGCTGGTGGTGTGGTGTGCTGGTGGTGTGGTGTGCTGGTGGTGTGGTGTGCTGGTGGTGGTGTGGTGTTCTGGTGGTGTGGTGTGCTGGTGGTGGTGTGGTGTGTTGGTGGTGTGGTGTGCTGGTGGTGTGGTGTGCTGGTGGTGTGGTGTGCTGGTGGTGTGGTGTGCTGGTGGTGGTGTGGTGTGCTGGTGGTGGTGTGGTGTGCTGGTGGCGTGGTGTGCTGGTGGTGTGGTGGTGGTGTGGTGTGCTGGTCGTGTGGTGTGGTGTGGTGTGGTGGTGGTGTGGTGGTGGTGTGGTGTGCTGGTCGTGTGGTGTGGTGTGGTGTGGTGGTGGTGTGGTGGTGGTGTGCTGGTCGTGTGGTGTGGTGTGGTGTGGTGGTGGTGTGGTGTGGTGTGCTGGTGGTGTGGTGTGCTGGTCGTGTGGTGTG
>NC_084737.1:4946853-4956853 GCF_033978785.1 Entelurus aequoreus | reverse complement strand
CAGAGCATTAAATATATATCTCTCAATATTATTATTATATTATTACACATGTCAGAGCATTAAATATATACCTCTCAATATTATTATTATATTATTACACATGTCAGAGCATTAAATATATACCTCTCAATATTATTATTATATTATTACACATGTCAGAGCATTAAATATATATCTCTCATTATTATTATTATATTATTACACATGTCAGAGCATTAAATATATACCTCTCAATATTATTATTATATTATTACACATGTCAGAGCATTAAATATACATCTCTCAATATTATTATTATATTATTACACATGTCAGAGCATTAAATATATATCTCTCAATATTATTATTATATTATTACACATGTCAGAGCATTAAATATATATCTCTCAATATTATTATTATATTATTACACATGTCAGAGCATTAAATATACATCTCTCAATATTATTATTATATTATTACACATGTCAGAGCATTAAATATACATCTCTCAATATTATTATTATATTATTACACATGTCAGAGCATTAAATATATATCTCTCAATATTATTATTATATTATTACACATGTCAGAGCATTAAATATATATCTCTCAATATTATTATTATATTATTACACATGTCAGAGCATTAAATATATATCTCTCAATATTATTATTATATTATTACACATGTCAGAGCATTAAATATATATCTCTCAATATTATTATTATATTATTACACATGTCAGAGCATTAAATATATATCTCTCAATATTATTATTATATTATTACACATGTCAGAGCATTAAATATACATCTCTCAATATTATTATTATATTATTACACATGTCAGAGCATTAAATATATATCTCTCAATATTATTATTATATTATTACACATGTCAGAGCATTAAATATATACCTCTCAATATTATTATTATATTATTACACATGTCAGAGCATTAAATATATATCTCTCAATATTATTATTATATTATTACACATGTCAGAGCATTAAATATACATCTCTCAATATTATTATTATATTATTACACATGTCAGAGCATTAAATATACATCTCTCAATATTGATAGATATATATACCATATATATATCAACTATATACAGTATATATATTCATATTTATGCTTATAATGTACATATGTATAAATCATCTACAAACCCCGTTTCCATATGAGTTGGGAAATGGTGTTAGATGTAAATATAAACAGAATACAATGATTTGCAAATCCTTTTCAAGCCATATTCAGTTGAATATGCTACAAAGACAACATATTTCATGTTCAAACTCATAAACTTTATTTTTTTGCAAATAATCATGAACTTTATAATTTGATGTCAGCAACACGTGACAAAGAAGTTGTGAAAGGTGGCAATAAATACTGATAAAGTTGAGGAATGCTCATCAAAGACTTATTTGGAACATCCCACAGGTGTGCAGGCTAATTGGGAACAGGTGGGTGCCATGATTGGGTATAAAAGTAGATTCCATGAAATGCTCAGTCATTCACAAACAAGGATGGGGCGAGAGTCACCACTTTGTCAACAAATGCCTGAGCAAATTGTTGAACAGTTTAAGAACAACCTTTCTCAAGCAGCTATTGCAAGGAATTTAGGGATTTCACCATCTACGCTCCGTAATATCATCAAAAGGTTAGGGTTGAACATTGAATGAGCGTGACCTTCCATCCCTCAGACGGCACTGTATCAAAAACCGACATCAATCTCTAAAGGATATCACCACATGGGCTCAGGAACACTTCAGAAAACCACTGTCACTAAATACAGTTGGCTGCTACATCTGTAAGTGCAAGTTAAAGCTCTACTATGCAAAGCCATTTATCAACAACACCCAGAAACGCCGCCGGCTTCTCTGGGCCTGAGATCATCTAAGATGGACTGATACAAAGTGGAAAAGTGTTCTGTGGTCTGACGAGTCCACATTTCAAATTGTTTTTGGAAATATTCGACATCGTGTCATCCGGACCAAAGAGGAAGCAAACCATCCAGACTGTTATCCACGCAAAGTGTAGAAGGCAGCATGTGTGATGGTATGGGGGTGTATTAGTGGTCAAGACATGTTCTAGGGTGAAAGTGTAGAAGGCAGCATGTGTGATGGTATGGGGGTGTATTAGTGGTCAAGACATGTTCTAGGGTGAAAGTGTAAAAGGCAGCATGTGTGATGGTATGGGGGTGTATTAGTGGTCAAGACATGTTCTAGGGTGAAAGTGTAAAAGGCAGCATGTGTGATGGTATGGGGGTGTATTAGTGGTCAAGACATGTTCTAGGGTGAAAGTGTAAAAGGCAGCATGTGTGATGGTATGGGGGTGTATTAGTGGTCAAGACATGTTCTAGGGTGAAAGTGTAGTAGGCAGCATGTGTGATGGTATGGGGGTGTATTAGTGGTCAAGACATGTTCTAGGGTGAAAGTGTAAAAGGCAGCATGTGTGATGGTATGGGGGTGTATTAGTGGTCAAGACATGTTCTAGGGTGAAAGTGTAGTAGGCAGCATGTGTGATGGTATGGGGGTGTATTAGTGGTCAAGACATGTTCTAGGGTGAAAGTGTAGTAGGCAGCATGTGTGATGGTATGGGGGTGTATTAGTGGTCAAGACATGTTCTAGGGTGAAAGTGTAAAAGGCAGCATGTGTGATGGTATGGGGGTGTATTAGTGGTCAAGACATGTTCTAGGGTGAAAGTGTAAAAGGCAGCATGTGTGATGGTATGGGGGTGTATTAGTGGTCAAGACATGTTCTAGGGTGAAAGTGTAAAAGGCAGCATGTGTGATGGTATGGGGGTGTATTAGTGGTCAAGACATGTTCTAGGGTGAAAGTGTAAAAGGCAGCATGTGTGATGGTATGGGGGTGTATTAGTGGTCAAGACATGTTCTAGGGTGAAAGTGTAAAAGGCAGCATGTGTGATGGTATGGGGGTGTATTAGTGGTCAAGACATGTTCTAGGGTGAAAGTGTAGTAGGCAGCATGTGTGATGGTATGGGGGTGTATTAGTGGTCAAGACATGTTCTAGGGTGAAAGTGTAAAAGGCAGCATGTGTGATGGTATGGGGGTGTATTAGTGGTCAAGACATGTTCTAGGGTGAAAGTGTAGAAGGCAGCATGTGTGATGGTATGGGGGTGTATTAGTGGTCAAGACATGTTCTAGGGTGAAAGTGTAAAAGGCAGCATGTGTGATGGTATGGGGGTGTATTAGTGGTCAAGACATGTTCTAGGGTGAAAGTGTAAAAGGCAGCATGTGTGATGGTATGGGGGTGTATTAGTGGTCAAGACATGTTCTAGGGTGAAAGTGTAAAAGGCAGCATGTGTGATGGTATGGGGGTGTATTAGTGGTCAAGACATGTTCTAGGGTGAAAGTGTAAAAGGCAGCATGTGTGATGGTATGGGGGTGTATTAGTGGTCAAGACATGTTCTAGGGTGAAAGTGTAAAAGGCAGCATGTGTGATGGTATGGGGGTGTATTAGTGGTCAAGACATGTTCTAGGGTGAAAGTGTAAAAGGCAGCATGTGTGATGGTATGGGGGTGTATTAGTGGTCAAGACATGTTCTAGGGTGAAAGTGTAAAAGGCAGCATGTGTGATGGTATGGGGGTGTATTAGTGGTCAAGACATGTTCTAGGGTGAAAGTGTAGTAGGCAGCATGTGTGATGGTATGGGGGTGTATTAGTGGTCAAGACATGTTCTAGGGTGAAAGTGTAAGAGGCAGCATGTGTGATGGTATGGGGGTGTATTAGTGGTCAAGACATGTTCTAGGGTGAAAGTGTAAAAGGCAGCATGTGTGATGGTATGGGGGTGTATTAGTGGTCAAGACATGTTCTAGGGTGAAAGTGTAGAAGGCAGCATGTGTGATGGTATGGGGGTGTATTAGTGGTCAAGACATGTTCTAGGGTGAAAGTGTAGTAGGCAGCATGTGTGATGGTATGGGGGTGTATTAGTGGCCAAGACATGGGTAACTTACACATCTGTGAAGGCACCATTAATGCTGAAAGGTACATACAGCTTTTGGAGCAACATATGTTGTTACCATGGACGCCCCTGCTTATTTCAGCAAGACAATGCCAAGCCAGGTGTTACATCAATGTGGCTTCATAGTAAAAGAGTGCGGGTACTAGACTGGCCTGCCTGTAGTCCAGACATTGAAAATGTGTGGCCCCTGCAATAGCAGAAGGGAGACCCCCGGACTGTTGAACAACTTAAGCTGTACATCAAGCAAGAATGGGAAAGAATTCCACTTCAAAAATGTGTCTCCTCACTTCCCAAACCTTTACTGAGTGTTGTTCAAAGGAAAGGCCATGTAACACAGTGGTGAACATGCCCTTTCCCAACTACTTTGGCACGTGTTGCAGACATGAAATTATAACTTAATGATTATTTGCAACAAAAAAATCAAGTTTATGAGTTTGAACATGAAATATGTTGTCTTTGTAGCATATTCAACTGAATATGGCTTGAAAAGGATTTGCAAATCATTGTATTCTGTTTATATTTACATCTAACACCATTTCCCAACTCATATGGAAACGGGGTTTGTAGATATATTTATGTAGATAGATAGATAGATAGATAGATAGATAGATAGATAGATAGATAGATAGATAGATAGATAGATAGATAGATAGATAGATAGATAGATAGATAGATAGATAGATAGATAGATAGATAGATAGATAGATAGTACTTTATTTCATCCTTCAAGTTCCCTCAGGAAAATTAAACTTCCAGCAGCAGTGTACAGAATTGAGAACCAATTTAAAAAGTAAAAAGTCAATAATGGGGGTATAAATGGAAATAAAATAGAAAATATAACAATAAGAATAAACATAAAAAGCAACAATAAGAACATAACAAGAGAAACTAGGCAGTAGTGACCATGTTAGGAAAATGTGTTGCACTTTAAAAAAAAAATTGTTATTGTTTTGCATCCCCTGTCATATATTTACTCACTATATATATATATATATATATATATATATATATATATATATATATATATATATATATATATATATATATATATATATATGTCTGTATGGGGGGGTGTGTATATGTATGCATGTATATATGTGTGTGAGTGTATGTATGTATGTATGTACAGTATGTGTATGTATATATATATATATATATATATATATATATATATATATATATATATATATATATATATATATATATATATATATATATATCAGGGCTGTGAATTTTTTGGTGTCCCACGATTCGATTCAATATTGATTCTTGGGGTCACGATTTGATTCAAAATCGTTTTTGTTTTTCAATTCAACGCGATTCTCGATTCAAAAAGGATATTTCCCCGATTGAAAAGGATTGTCTATTGATAGAATACATATATTTGATCAGGATCTACCCCAGTCTGCTGACATGCAAGCAGAGTAACAAGCTTTTATAATTGAAAAGGACAATGTTTTATCAACTGATTGCAATAATGTACATTTGTTTCAACTATTAAATGAAGAAAAAATATGACTTATTTTATCTTTGTGAAAATATTGGACACAGTGTGTTGTCAAGCTTATGAGATGTGATGCAAGTGTAAGCCACTGTCACACTATTGTTCTTTTTTATAAATGTCTATTGTGTGGTGTTTGTGTCTCCTCTCAATTGTTGTGTGTGGTGTTTGTGTCTCCTCAATTGTTGTGTGTGGTGTTTGTGTCTCCTCTCAATTGTTGTGTGTGGTGTTTGTGTCTCCTCAATTGTTGTGTGTGGTGTTTGTGTCTCCTCTCAATTGTTGTGTGTGGTGTTTGTGTCTCCTCTCAATTGTTGTGTGTGGTGTTTGTGTCTCCTCTCAATTGTTGTGTGTGGTGTTTGTGTCTCCTCTCAATTGTTGTGTGTGGTGTTTGTGTCTCCTCTCAATTGTTGTGTGTGGTGTTTGTGTCTCCTCTCAATTGTTGTGTGTGGTGTTTGTGTCTCCTCTCAATTGTTGTGTGTGGTGTTTGTGTCTCCTCTCAATTGTTGTGTGTGGTGTTTGTGTCTCCTCTCAATTGTTGTGTGTGGTGCTTGTGTCTCCTCTCAATTGTTGTGTGTGGTGTTTGTGTCTCCTCAATTGTTGTGTGTGGTGTTTGTGTCTCCTCAATTGTTGTGTGTGGTGTTTGTGTCTCCTCTCAATTGTTGTGTGTGGTGTTTGTGTCTCCTCAATTGTTGTGTGTGGTGTTTGTGTCTCCTCTCAATTGTTGTGTGTGGTGTTTGTGTCTCCTCTCAATTGTTGTGTGTGGTGTTTGTGTCTCCTCTCAATTGTTGTGTGTGGTGTTTGTGTCTCCTCAATTGTTGTGTGTGGTGTTTGTGTCTCCTCAATTGTTGTGTGTGGTGTTTGTGTCTCCTCTCAATTGTTGTGTGTGGTGTTTGTGTCTCCTCAATTGTTGTGTGTGGTGTTTGTGTCTCCTCTCAATTGTTGTGTGTGGTGTTTGTGTCTCCTCTCAATTGTTGTGTGTGGTGTTTGTGTCTCCTCTCAATTGTTGTGTGTGGTGTTTGTGTCTCCTCAATTGTTGTGTGTGGTGTTTGTGTCTCCTCAATTGTTGTGTGTGGTGTTTGTGTCTCCTCTCAATTGTTGTGTGTGGTGTTTGTGTCTCCTCTCAATTGTTGTGTGTGGTGTTTGTGTCTCCTCTCAATTGTTGTGTGTGGTGTTTGTGTCTCCTCTCAATTGTTGTGTGTGGTGTTTGTGTCTCCTCTCAATTGTTGTGTGTGGTGTTTGTGTCTCCTCAATTGTTGTGTGTGGTGTTTGTGTCTCCTCTCAATTGTTGTGTGTGGTGTTTGTGTCTCCTCTCAATTGTTGTGTTTATTGCACTTCTGAGTGTTGCTGGCTCGGCTTTGCTTTTGGAATTGGATTGCATTGTTATGTTATTGCTGTGTATTGTTTTGTTGGATTGATTCATTTAAAAAAATAAAAAAATCAAATTTTTAAAAATGAGAATTGATGCTGAATCACACAACGTGAGAATCGCGATTCGAATTCGAATCGATTTTTCCCCACACCCCTAATAGACATATATCAAATGTGATACCTTTATTCCCCCAAGGGGATTATTAAAGTATATATATATATATATATATATATATATATATATATATATATATATATATATATAGTTTTCTCTTTGCATATTCAAATACAGAGCTTTGTTATTGGAATCAACATTCAATCTTTTTTATTTTTTAATATTGTGCCTTTTTGCTCTATTTTTCCTATTTTCTTTCCATATGTGCTGCTGTCCAGTAATAACTTTTTAAGAACAGAAATGATAATAATCCACACACTCCACTTGGAACATTTTTTATTTCAAGAAAACTCGTCAAATACATTTTCAGGAGCAAGAAAGAAGGTCCAAATGTCTCCTTTCAAGTTGTGTAAGAAAAAGAGGTGCTTATGTACATGATATAATAAACATAGTGTACATGTGTTTATGTACATGATATCATCAACATGTGGGGGACTCACACTCATCTACATGATATCATCAACATGTGGGGGACTCACACTCATCTACATGATATCATCAACATGTGGGGGACTCACACTCATCTACATGATATCATCAACATGTGGGGGACTCACACTCATCTACATGATATCATCAACATGTGGGGGACTCACACTCATCTACATGATATCATCAACATGTGGGGGACTCACACTCATCTACATGATATCATCAACATGTGGGGGACTCACACTCATCTACATGATATCATCAACATGTGGGGGACTCACACTCATCTACATGATATCATCAACATGTGGGGGACTCACACTCATCTACATGATATCATCAACATGTGGGGGACTCACACTCATCTACATGATATCATCAACATGTGGGGGACTCACACTCCAACATTTTGCATAGTCCACACTTGCAAGTGTTTTTCTTCAAGTGGTGCCAGTGTCAAAGAAAAGAGCAAAAATGTCCCACAAAGTATGTGAAGTATTGCTGTACAATGCAGACATCCAAC
Source organism: Entelurus aequoreus (assembly GCF_033978785.1). Classification (NCBI taxonomy): domain Eukaryota; kingdom Metazoa; phylum Chordata; class Actinopteri; order Syngnathiformes; family Syngnathidae; genus Entelurus; species Entelurus aequoreus. The sequence continues at coordinate 4,948,877 of NC_084737.1, read as the reverse complement.
ATGTGACATTTGACATGACATGAGAGTCAATATAGCTTTTTTTATCTGAATGGTGGTGTAACACAACTTAGTCTGAATGGTGGTGTAACACAACTTAGTCTGAATGGTGGTGTAACACAACTTAGTCTGAATGGTGGTGTAACACAACTTAGTCTGAATGGTGGTGTAACACAACTTAGTCTGAATGGTGGTGTAACACAACTTAGTCTGAATGGTGGTGTAACACAACTTAGTCTGAATGGTGGTGTAACACAACTTAGTCTGAATGGTGGTGTAACACAACTTAGTCTGAATGGTGGTGTAACACAACTTAGTCTGAACGGTGGTGTAACACAACTTAGTCTACGTTCACACCCCAGGTCAAGTCCCTTTTTAGCATTTATTCACCTCGCAATCCTCATTCTTATTCCCATTGCAAATAGATTCCTCTTTGACAAAAATCTACTCAAAAAATACCTTTTTAGGCCATCTGTGCACTTAATGGCTGCATGTTTAAGTTGTAAGGAAAACATTTTGAAGATGTTTTTAGGCCATCTCCGCACTCAATGGCTGCACATATAATAATACAGTAATAATACAGTAATAATACTACAGTACATCCTGTCAGCAGCCAAGAGGAGCTTTTGTAACCTTTTTCAAAAAGGTTTTATTGTACTTTTTATGCCACATGATATATTCCTAGGATCCATTTCAATGGAGAATCCTTTCCGAGTCCAGTTGTAAGTTGTGCAAGATTCACATTCCTAGTAGACAATGTGTACCAGTACTAGTAGTACACATTCCTAGTAGACAATGTGTACCAGTACTAGTAGTACACATTCCTAGTAGACAATGTGTACCAGTACTAGTAGACAATGTGTACCAGTACTAGTAGTACACATTCCTAGTAGACAATGTGTACCAGTACTAGTAGTACACATTCCTAGTAGACAATGTGTACCAGTACTAGTAGACAATGTGTACCAGTACTAGTAGTACACATTCCTAGTAGACAATGTGTACCAGTACTAGTAGTACACATTCCTAGTAGACAATGTGTACCAGTACTAGTAGACAATGTGTACCAGTACTAGCAGTACACATTCCTAGTAGACAATGTGTACCAGTACTAGTAGACAATGTGTACCAGTACTAGTAGACAATGTGTACCAGTACTAGTAGTACACAAAAACACTGATTGACACCTGCATCCTCATCCTTTTTTATCCCAATTCCAAATCCATTAATCATTTTCTAAAAATTTTTTTTTTTTTTTTTAAATAAATATATATATATATACTGTATATATATATATACAGTATATATATATATATATAATTTAATTCTGTTTTTAAAAAGAGGTTTTTAGGCCATCTCCATGCAATCAGAAGGAACTTTTTTGAAGCTGCAACCTGTTTTAAAAAAGTTTGATGATAATGGTGATAGCAAAAGGAGTGGTCACCCCAGGAGTTGGAATGGATGATTAGGAGGCCAAAGGTTGCCAGACATATGAAGAACTCCACAGAAAGAAAACAATGTGAATGGTCGCCTGCAGTGTGAACGTAGCCTCTCACCAGCCACTCGTAAATATCATCTTCATTTGGACCTCAACCACTTGAAGATCACGACTGGAGCTAATCTTGTGTACAAGCTAATGCTAACCATGTTGTGTACAAGCTAATGCTAACCATGTTGTGTACAAGCTAATGCTAACCATGTTGTGTACAAGCTAATGCTAACCATGTTGTGTACAAGCTAATGCTAACCATGTTGTGTACAGGACCAGCTCAACTTCCATCTAGCAAGTAAGGTTGCTGACACTTGCAAGCTAAAGCGTGACAATGACCTTGGAAGTCTTCCACTGTGACAAGTGTGTAGCATGTTAGAGGTGACTAGGAGCATAGCATGTTAGAGGTGACTAGGAACATAGCATGTTAGAGGTGACTAGGAGCATAGCATGTTAGAGGTGACTAGGAACATAGCATGTTAGAGGTGACTAGGAACATAGCATGTTAGAGGTGACTAGGAGCATAGCATGTTAGAGG